>NC_086238.1:3840000-4140000 GCF_036321145.2 Pelmatolapia mariae | reverse complement strand
GTGCCCCTTTCTGAATGACTTGCCTCTAATCTAACCCAATCTGGCTTTCTACAAACCTTATGGTGCTATATTTCTTTACATGTGTTGGGTCTTAAGATAGGATAACAACTGATGAAGATAATCCACTAAAATGAATTAGATTTGTAAAAAAAAATGCTTTTAGCTTAAGTGAATCCACTGCCTCTTGTAAACATTTAATCAAAGTTTACAATGGATAATGCCATGAAACTTAAGACTATCTTGATTTAAAAGCACAAACAAATGTGCACAGATAACACAGGAAATTTGCTGTAATAAGCATCTGCAACGAGGTAATTACATCAAATTAAAATTGCTGCGCAAATGCAAATAGAGAATCATAGAATTCAACAGCCGATGAAGCGTTCAGGACAACCTGTTAGAGTTTCTAAGATATGTTATGTTTTTAAATTAAAATATCTAAAGATGACTACAGATGATATGCTGTCAAACATACACCACTGTGTACTGCCTCTGCATTTATTGCACCTAAACATTTAATACACGTTCAATTTCTGCAGACAGCACAGGTAAAAGTGTGTTAAACATTCACAAAAATGTAACAACAGAAATGCTTTTAATGGTGTTGTAATGGGAAATCAAGGCATGCACCACTCTACTTGTGGTTCACCAGTGATTTGAACATTAGAGTGTAGCTCAGGCCAAGTAAGCAATCCTGCACTAGAGTATAGAGTGTCTGTCATGCCTGGTTTACACTGGACCCATGTCTGGAACAGGAGCGGTGAGGATACTGTGACATACCAGGGACTGAAACTCTCAAGTGGCTCATGTCTCACACTGTGGTGAGGGAAAATAAAAAGAATAAATAAATTTAAAAACACGACTGAATTTATCTGACACAGCTCAGATGTCTGGATGCTTTCTAGTTTGAAAATTTTAAAATAAAATTTAGGAACTCTAGGTATACATTTTTTTCTCTATACTTTACGTGATGAAAAAAAAATAATTACATGGGGAAATACGAGCTGCAAGACAGTTACATAAACTATTTAGCTGCACTGAGGGTTGATATACAGTATAACTTAAATTAAACAATAGCCGGGTCAACTTAAGACAACAAGGAAATTAAAAAATGAATGTGCATTTTTTTTTTACTTCTACATTTTTCAAAATTACAAAAAAAAAACCCAAAACAAAACACATCAGCACAAGTTCGTCTAGACATTTACGTATCACATGTCCACATAATGTGGCTTATAGGAGCTCCCAGCCTTCTTAACCTACCTACACAGCAGCCGTTAGCTTTACAGTCTAACATTAAGGGCCACAGCAAATGCCAGAGCCGGTGTTTAACCTGTAAACTGGAAATGAGGCAGCTCAGTGTACGCGTGTAATAGTAGGAATGATACTAATCGCTTTTTAGCAGTTTGTAATAGACACAGTTTTTACTGCACGTGTGTACACACGTGTACAAAAGTGTCTGGCTATGCTTGAGAGTGTGTGTTTACGGGCTAATTAGGATTGCAGTTACACCATAATTCGTTTTGTGGCATTCCCACAGCGCGGAATATCATGTTACATCATATGCATAATTAGGCAAAATAAACATTCAGTGCTGTAGTTGGCTGTTATGACTCTTTCATCACCTTCCTGTTTTTTTCCTCTTTTTCGACTCCCTCCCCTCTCCTTTTGTTTCTCTTGTTTTGTCTATCAGACATGCTGACATGCAAACACACCAAAATGCAATGTGAGAAGCTGTGCCTGTAACACACATATTCAACCTGTAACACATCTAGACACACACAGACAGAAACACACACACTTTGATTTTTAAAGGGTGTCTGTAAACGTGTGAAGACAGAGTTTCTATAAAGATCTAAATGAGGCTCAATTAGATGTTTGAGGCAGAGAAAATAAAACAAGTTTTAAAGCCGCTTTCACACACACACACACACACACACACACACACACACACACACACACACACACACACACACACACACACACACACACACCTACACACGCACACACACACACACACACACAGTGGCACTTTGGGGCACTTTCACAATCCACAATCCTAAAAGTTTCCTGCACCGTCAGTTGAATTTTGTTGTGTATGTGTTGGGTTATGCATGTGCAGTAGTTGCTAGAGGTGGACAAAATGATCCAAATATGAATAGTGTCAATACCAATTCTGTCATTGGTTTCAGATCAATACTAGGGCGATAAGATTAATACTTTGCTTCTATCCTCTAAGTTTAGCATGTAGCCACTGAATTGTGTTAAATAAATAATTTTAATTATTTTTTTGGAAATTAAAAAAATATACATCAAACATGTACTATGAAAACCTTTTTGTATTTAAGTATCAGCACCTGTATTTGTAATACATATAATACTCATAATAATCAGCAATACTGGTCCTGTATTAACTTGTTATTGGATCGATACCAAAATTTGCAATATCGCAGAGCATTAGTGGCTGCCTGAATACAAACCCTCCCACTTCAACATTTCACACTTTCACATCTCTTTCAGGAAGATTTTAATTTTGCAGAAAATGCACCTCTAAGTTGTGTGGCGCATTGGGAGCAAGACTGCAGTTCCACCTGTGACCACTTGAGGCTGGCTCAAAAAGCAAACCAATGTCGTAGTAGACTTTGGTTCATAGTGTACATTGATACAAATCACTGAACACTGCAAACCTTTCCATCAAACTAAAGTTTGAATGTGACTTCTCTGCCTCCTTCTTAATTGCCATAAAGTGCAACAAAGTCTCTCTTCTCCCTCCCTTTAGTTAAACGGCCCTTACATTGAACTGTCACTGACTTTCATTAAACTCTTGATAACAATGTTAAGTTACCAAAGCTGTGCAATGTCTGATGCACTTACAGTATCCAGAAAAGTCAGTGAGTCCACTTTGTGTGAATAAAAAGCACAAACCTGAAACACATGAATTAAACACCCATTAATTCTGGTTTACGAATGTTGGTTATAAATCCAGTTAAAAAATACAACCATAAAAATAAACCATTTGCCTTTCTTTTTCTCTCAGCTCTTCCTGAATAAATCCATAGGTTTTTTTTAATATACTTTGGTGCTCCAGAGCAGACACATGATGTCAATACCACTATTTATTATGTTTATTTTGCTCTTTCTCCATACTGGAAATGTCAGGCTCAGTCTTTGCTCTGTGGCTCTTGGCTGGACCTTAGAAGAAATGACAGCAAGGCAGCAAGGAGTCTATTTTTCCTATGTGTGTGTGTGTGTTTCCATGTATGTTTGTGTGTGTGCATGTTACTGACAGATTTTTCTTTACACTTCATGCTGACATTGACATTAGCCATTTAGACCTCTGTGTATTTGTGTTCCTCCAAAATCACAGGCGATGCTCAATTTGCTGCAGCCGACATGAATTTGTTTGTCTATCTACAAATATGTGTGGATGGTGGATGTGTCTGTGTGTTTCCCTCCATATTTACAAATCTCTCTAATGAGAAATAATTGAGGTGCAGCACTGAATTAAATTAGCCACAGTCAATTTATTTTTCTGGGAAACATGTCCATATTTTAAAACCAGCTATTGCTTAACAAATAAAATGAAATTTCTGAACAAGTAAAATGTAAGCCTCCACTGTCCACTTCTTAGAGTTGTGTTTACAAGATTAATTTTAAAATGGTTGTGACCTGGGGGTGTTTATAAGGCAGCTTTAGCTTGTGAATGTCTCAGCAGTAGGTGAACCATTCTGGCTAGAGGGAGAGAAATTACTTCCAGAGAGAAGTGGGGGAACTAGAATGAAAGCAGCAGGGACAATCGTTATCATCTCCGAAAACCTCCCACATACACACAATCACCCGAAATATGATTTAACTTGAAATCTAATTTTGTGTAGACATACATGCATACAGATTTCCAGGTTTCTGCATGACAGAGACCAAATGACCACAACATGGTAAACATAATCATGCTGAAGTGTACATGTATGTGTACACAAAAACTTGAGAGCTACGTATTCGTAGCATTGGCAGAGAGGGATAACCTGCCCTTCTTTTATGGAACAAGTAGCAGTGTGCACACAGTCTCCCATTATTCCTCCATATGCCTCTGGCGTATGTGTGGCCCTAAATGTCCCATTAAAATGATGAAACGTACTCCTGGAAAACTCCTTGATAATTAGTCTGTACATATCTTGACTGCAAGATGAAAAGGTTTGAACATATGCATTCAAGCCAGACTGTTTGATCAGCATTAATCTATCACAAAGTTGTTTTCTCTCTCAAAGAATGAATAGGCTGGGATCACGCTCTTCAGCCTCCCAGGGAAGGCCTATATCCGAGTGCTTGAAAGGAGAGTCCGTCCATTACTCGAACCTCAGATTCATGGAGAACAATGCAGTATTCATTTTGGTTGCGGAAAACTGGACAAGCTCTTTATCCTCTCAAAGATACTTAAGGGTGGATTGGACTTGAAGTAGGTATTCGAATCCATCCCTGGGGGGTGATTCAGGAGTTCGGGGTATCTGGCCTGCTGTTACAGGTTATTTCATGCCAGTGCAACTGTGAGTACTTGGATCACATTTCTGCCAATAAGAGAGACTCATTCATGGTGGGGGATTCACCAATTCTATTCATAATTTTTTATACACAGAATTTCCGTGGATAGCTAATTGTCGGAAGTTCTCCACTGTGGTGGCATCCGGACCTCACCTCACTGTTTTTTGCAGATGATCATCATCTGGTGACCTCCTGTTCGCAACAGGGTGGTTTGAAGCTGAGAGTGGTTCTCAGCCAGAGAAAGGTAGAGTCCCCACTCTGGCTCAGGGATGAGTTCCCAACCCAAGTGGAGGAGTTTAAACATCTAAGGGTCTTGTTCACAAGTCAGGAGAGAATGGAGTGGAAGACTGACAAACAGATTTACATGGCATATTCTGATGCTGAAACCAAAGTTGTTGATCTAAGTTTTTAACCTCACCTGTGGTCTCTGACTAGTGACCAAAGGAATAAAACTTCAGATCCAAGTGCCATAAATGAGTTTCCTCTGAAGGGTGTCTGGACACGGCCTTAGCAATAGGGGAAGAATATTAGGAGGGGTTCAGAGTAGGGCCACTACCCCAGCACAATGACCTAAGACATGCTGAAGAGAAGATCTTGGTGTCCCCTTTGCAGAAAATGGATGGATGGATGGATGGAAGTAGTTCATGATCACAGTGCTATCACATGGTATACAGGTTTCTGACTTTATACCACTAAAATTACAAAAATCTACAAATCTATGAATATGCCATTGCTGCCATTTCCAAAAATACATTAGTATACACTGATAATTTTTGATTACTTGTGTTGATTAGCTAACTCCTGGTAAAGTTATGTTACTTGTACATTTACATATAGAGACGTTTGCCACGTTGTTAGGTTAGGCATATCATAAAATAATCACTGTTTTTAATAAACTGCTTCATCAGACTCTGATAGCTAAAAAAGCTTTTTTGTCACAAAATAAATCGCACGTTTGACGATATGGGCATTCGATATATGCAATTTATGACATTCACTAATCTGATAATCTTTGAATCTTTTGTGCAACTTGGCACATCAACAGGATGGCCTACTAATTGTTTTTCTCTTCTAGTTTGTGTGGTATCTTAACATAAGAATTATTTGGTGAGATAATCTACATAATCCCATATTTGTATATATTATGGCATGCAACTCAGATTTACAGACGTGTCATGCCAATGAAATATTCAAAGAGCACAGGAGAGGGAAAGAAAGACTTTTACACATCTGTCCCTATGGCTGCAGGGACTGAAAGTCAAGTACATACACTGCCCCACTGTGGCACATCTATATAAATCAAAGGGAATACACCTCTTATTAAAACACTGTCATTCTTAATGCTAAATTGTAGCATTTTCAGTATTACTGTTTATTTGTTTATTTTACTGTTTATTTACCACATAGAGCTGGAAAAATCAAAGAAAGAAAGAAAGAAGGAAAGAAATTGTGCAGTCACTGTTGAGATTTTGTTCAACAGCTGCACTTCCTCATGGCTCCTACTCAGCACATTTCCATCAACCACCTCTGCCAGACCACAACACACTCAAGAAACAGCTCGCTTTAACACACACACACACACACACACACACACACACACACACACACACACACACACACACACACACACAGCTGAGTGCATTAGCTGTGTAGATTAATGAAAACGTCTCACCGAACAAGGAAGGGAATACCTTGGACTGTGGAATTACTTGCAGACTGTTTTGTGTGCATGTGTCTCAGAGGTGAGAACAGCATGTTTCATCTCAAACCTTGTTTCTCACTGCTGCTACTACTTCTACTACTTTTTCTTTTTCCTTGTCTCACCCTCCTTCATGCCCCCTTGCTGGCCATTTACACTTGTCAAGACGTAGCCATTAAACCCAAAAGCCTGTACCGAAATTTTTATTACGAAACCATTTGTATCCCTGAAAGAAAAATAAATCCAACATTCCCTTGGACTGCATTAGGACTGCGGTTTGTAGATTTGTTTAGGCTGATAACACTCTCAAATGCTGATGTGACTGGAAAAATAACTAGGCCTTCATTCTGTCTTCCTCACTCGCTTGCTTGCTTTCTTTCTTAGGACCCATAGAAGGGCCCTTGTCTGGGTGTTAACCAGCTGGCTGTAACGTAAAGTCATACTTTATTTGACTTCTATTAGGGGAACAAGATATCTAATGAAGAGGACTGTTTATGCTATGTGTAAGCCATAAGAAAGAAAGAAAGAGAAGTGGGGAACTGGTCTCAATAAAGCAGTTGGATTTGCTCAGCGCTCTTGTAAAATCAAGTGGGCGCAATCAAAACGACCAGGAGAGAGAGAGGGGGCTAACAGGGCAGCTCTTTCTGGAAAAGTCTCCGACTAACTCTTCTGGTGTGTATGTGTGGGTTCATACAAGTGTATAGGCACTTTCGTACATGTGTCTTTCATCCTGGAATGAAAAATTCACTGGAGTGTTTCTCCATTCAGCGCTGCAGCCCAGAGCTACACTTTTTTCTGTCCCCTGTTCAAAAACTTGAGCCTGATTTCCAGACTATTTGTCTGGCTGTTTCATGGTCGCAGTGATTTCATGACAGTATCCATATGCAAGCGCGGGCGGATTGGGGTTTTATCTTTCTGACATAGTAGCAATTGTACAATCTGATGGCCTTGGAAAGGTAATGGCTATTCACATTGAGCTGCCAAAATGAAACCCAACTCTAGATGACTGGGAGAATGTTCCCACATCTCTTGTTAAATTGTCTCTGTCTGGTCATTCATTTGTATGGTTGTTTTTTTTTTCTTTCTTTTCTTCCTTCTGTCTTTAGCTCGTGTCTTTTTCTCTTCTAGGCTTTGTTTGAAGTCTGCTTTAAGGCAGTAAAGGAACTCCCCCATCCTTCCCTTGGCAATATAAATGACAGCTAGTGAAACTTGATACACTAGCCCACCATTTAAAAAAAAAAGAAAAAAAGCCCGATAGCCATGGTGCTCGCTCTGTTAATCAAATTTGCCGTAATTGTCATCTGCAGATTTTAAAAGACGCAGAGGGGAAGCCATAAGACGGACCTCTGAACTTGGAGCCCCGGGGTCAGTGTTTGTGCGTGTCTTCGGGGATCGTCTGAGAGTTTGTATTTGGTCACGCTGAGTTAAGGAGCTCCATCTGAGTTCTGGATGGCTAGTCTCCTAAGGGAAAGCCTATCATCCACCCACTCTGTCTCTCAGTCTAGCTGTCTGTCTCCCCGGTCCTCATGTTAAATCCTCCCACCCATTGTGTCTGTTTTTACTTTCTCTCTCTCTCTTGTCCTTTCACTCTCTCTGCCCTTGGCCATAATTTTTAACTCCTGTTTAAAACTCCATTTTGTCACAGTTATCAGAACAGCTTTTTCAGCTATTTTAAAGACTAGTGAGTCATACAATATATTTATAAAAAAAATACAAATTATGAAATAATGGCTCTCTTTCTCTTTTCTCAACTACTGCATTTTGCAAAGATCTGCTCAGGCCAACACAGCTCCACTGTTGTGTAGTGTTACATTAACTGTAGCACTTTAAATCAAAATCTCAGGAAAATATCAATTCAGTGCTCATTATAGTTTTACATATCTCAGCTTAGAATTACATTCTCCCATTTTGGCACCACAGCACTGGACACTTTAGAGCATTTCTCAATTCCTGCCACAAAAACAATCCCATACCAACATATGGCTCTTGGATTTGTTCAGGCTGGACTGGTTTGACAGAGGGAAGTGTAGTGGAGACAGTCTGTCAACACTTGAGTGTTAATCTGAATGTCTGTAAATAACGTCTGATGTTTTTCTACAAGCCAAATGCCTCATCCCTTTGCTTTGAAGCTTTCATAATTCATCAGTCCTGTTAACCAGGTCACGCAAGTTACGTAGCTGCTGAGGTATATACATAAAAAGTCTGTTTTAATGCTGAATAATGAGTAATAGAAGTTGCATAATAATTCATTGTGACAACCACAAGAAACTGGATTTTGATCTATATTAATATGATAGGATCCAAATCTCTCATTCTACCACATCCCAAAGAGATGCTGAAAGTAGCCACTAGGTGATGGGTACTGTGGTGATAGAAGGACAGACATGTACAGCAACAGTGCTCAGGTAGGCTGAAGTGTTTAAACAACATCATATTGATACTAGGAGGCCTAAAATGTGCCAGGAAGATATCCACCGCACCATTAAATCATTACCAGCAGCCTGAACCCTTAATAAAACGTAGGATGGATCCACATTTTTATGATGTTTACGCCAAATTCTTCTGTTCTGACAGCAGTGGCACCAGTTGTGGGCTTGTGGTCGACTGCTGTACCCCATCTGCTTGAAGGTCCAATGTGCTGTGCGTTCAGAGACGTTGTTGTGCATAGGTTGCTTATAGTAGGTGGTTACTTATTTACTGTTCAAGCAATCTTATCATTCTCCTGCGACCTCTGAAAATGCCTTGCTATTACCAATCAGAGAACTGATGCTCACTGGATATTTTCTCTTTAAATCCTAGAGATGATGGTGTAGGAAAATCCCAGTAAACCATTACTTTCTGAAGCAACTACAATCGGTCATTTAAATCATTTTTCTTCCCCATTGTGATGATTGTTTAAACTTCAGCATGTTGTTTTGATCACATCTACCTCCTTAAACGCACTGAGTTACTGCCACGTAACTGGCTGATTAGAAAAGTGCTCTAATGAGCACTTCTTCTAATGAAGAAGTGTATCTAATAAAGTGGTGAATGTGTACATATTATTCTATGGTGCAATAAAGATTTTGTAAAAGAGGGACGTCAACGACACATGTGGTTATTAAATACATCAAGGTGACAATAGATGACATGTGGTCATTCTCTTTTTGTTCCATCAGAAATTCATCAAGAAAGAAACTGAAGCTGAACTGGACAACCTGCATGATTTCACATCAGTCAGCAGGCATTTAACAGTGTAACAGACCGTATTACAGCACTGGGCAAATATGCACTTTATCGCCTACTCAAGTCTTTGATTTTCCTTTCTGCTCCATTTGGATTGACATAAATTGTGCAAAATGGTATTCTTGATTTCTGCCCCAGGCGGACAGGCAGCTGGCTGAAGAAGAGGGGAGGGGGGCAGAGAGGAGAAATTTAATTCTGTTCAAGCCTTTGAATCGTGACTGTGTGTGTGTGTGTCAGACTGTATTCACACCTATGCACTACTGACCGCACGTTTAACAAGACGTTCCGTTGATCCTGCAGGCACAAGTGTTTACCCAAAGTCCTGACCTTCTTACACTGACACTTTCGCTGCTGATACAAATACCACATGCACACATATGCAGCTCACACAGCAGTAGCAGTGATGCAGGTAACTCAATCCTCATTGTCCTCCATTCTCTCAATTGGCTGACACCTGTCACATGTTCTCGCTTTCAACCAATCAGACTCCGTTTCCTTAATGATACAACGGATATTTTTACACCATGTACTTGTTGTTGAGAGACCTTCTGTAAAAATTGCGTTAGGGTGGGAAAGGGATCATATCGGGTTGCAGTATATGCATGTGCACGCATACACGTGTGCATGCATATGTGTGTGCGGTTTGAAACTAGATAGGTGAGAGAAGCCTGTGCTAATATGTCCTAAAGAATGCTTGTGACGAGGTGCTAACTCGAAGTGATTGCAACTGCTGGTGGCAGGCAGAGAGAACACTGCAGTTTTATTTGGGTGGCTGCGGAAAGGTCCCATCATGCATCATGTTGACAGCACATTTGTCAAAGAGGAATGATGCAACTGCTCCTCTGTCACATGGAAAAGATTCAGTCACGTATACATTTCTTATTGGAAAAAATGACTCCTGAGAACGTAAGTTTGTATTGATGTGTCATTAGGCATTAGCCAGGTGGGTCCTATGTGTGAAAGATGCCAATGTTTCTTTCATTTTACTTAATCAGGAGTTGAGCCACACTTCTTTCCACCACTCTTCATTATATTAATGGGCTGGTTTTACAGCTCATGAAGATATCATTACAAAGTTTAAGCCGTACGATGGTTATCATTTAATATTCATCATGTACAGGAAAGATAAACATGAATAGATAATTTAATTTAGTTCATATCATTTGGCACAGCACAGTGGTGCAGCAGTTAACGCTAGCCATTTCGCAACAACAAGGCTGTTGGTTCAAACCTTTTAATGTGGAGCTTGAACATTCTCTCTGCATGCATTTTTTTTCTCTGGGTACTCTGGCTTCCTCTCACAGTCCAAACACAAACATGTAAAGCCTTTTGAGAGGTCTGGACAGAAAAGTGCAATATAAACACCAGCTCTTTCCATTCCACATCCTTTTATCATAGCAGCACAGTGATGCAGTGGTTAGCATTGTCTCAGCAAGAGAGACAGGTATGTGCATTAATGGTTGTTTGTATTTCTGTCCGGGGTGGACCCCATCTCTTGTCAGTCCACTTAGATAAGCTCCAGCTCTATTTAAATAAGTGTTTAGGACAAGGAAAGATAGGTCCTTTTAGTGGTATTTTAAATAAATGCACAGCTTTAAAAGTAATTATAAGTATTACTCAAAATAAAATTGTTTGCCAGAGCTCCAAGCATATGTGTCCATCACTCCCACCTCAGCATTTTTCAAGATGCAGGGTTTATTCTTGTAAAGGGGTGTGTTTTAACTCGAACCATGATCTTGTAAAAACCCTAGCCAAGTAGTTTTTATTAAGCAAAACTAAAAAAGGGTGTGAAAATGAAACTAGTTAGTGGAAAACATTGAAGTGTAACTAAACCATCTCCAGCCCCCCAATGTGCTAGCATGCCAGCGTGTCATGGCACCAATGCCAAAAGATACATTTTTACTTTTTGTGCACCTGGCAAAGTGGCATCTGTGATATCTCAGGGTGAGAATGCACTGGTATAACACACTTGCACATTTCACATGTCCTAGTGCTCATTTAAGACAAGCATCTAGGCTTCAATACAAGCCACCTCATCAGGTATTAGTCAAGGCATTAAAATTGAACTGTCATCTATTTGTTTTAGTGAAAGTTAGGAGCTTTAGCTCTGTATCCAGACACCTCTACATCTAGTAGGTCAAGAAGAAGTCTCCACATTTAAAAAAAAGACCAAGACGAAAGTGTAAGTGAATGTGGCTTCTTTTCTTCTAAGTTGCCTGAATAGAAAATGAACAAATATTGATCGTATAGGCACAAGTCAGGTCAAACAGTACACGCTAGCATTCTGTATATAACCAATTAAGTAACCAAGTATATTCAGAAAACATGTGTCCCTGATGCACAACATCATGACTTTAGGAAACTTTACAGTAATGTGTCTATTAAGAGTGGAATTTATGTAAAAGTTTTCATACTGAGCAGTCATTTCCTTTTAATGTTTAAGCTCACTATTTCCAGGCAGGAGTGTCTGAGCTCTAGAGAAAATAAAACACAGAGGAAGTGGAATAAAGAAAAACAGAAATTAGTAATTTCTTCACGGTGTGGAAAAGGCAAACCTTCATCACAACCGCACTCTTTGTTCTTATATTTGCTCACTCTTAAATACTTATGTCTTAAATACTGTGGATTTCTTTCATAGATGTCAGACATTGTCATTTCCAACAAGGGAGGGTGAGTTTGTATGTTTGAGCTTATCTTGTTGGTTTACTATGTAGAGACAAAGACGCATTGTGTGCCTGATTGATATGTGTCCCTGTTTTCTTTCTCTGTATCTGCTCCTCACGTTGTGCATGCTGGTATTTAAGGACATGCTTGTCCCCCATCTGCATTTCATTGTCTGTGTAAGTGTGTGTGTGTGTGTGGAGGCATTTGTGCGTGTGTCTGTTTGTCGATATAGCTAATGGATTTTCTGCTGGCCCAAAGTTTGTTTGTTCAGTAATCCAATATGGCAGTCGGTTTATAAGGCAAGCCTTCAGAATAGAAGCATGACTCATGACTCTGTCTGACACAGCCGTCGATGACCTGACACCCATATCAAGTAGCACCCAAAGCAGGGGAGAGAGGGGGGAGGGAGAAGGAGAGGGGGAATAAGACGAATTGTGATGATCGATAGACCATCAAGACAGGCTGACATTTTAATCTGAGGAGAGGAGGAAAAGTGTTTTGAACAGAAGAAAGAAATGCAAAAAAAGGAAGTAAAAAGAAGGAAACAGAGAAGAAAAAAACGAGAAAAGGAGGAAAACTACCATGGTTCCAATCTTAAAACTGTAAGTTATTTTACACTTTAATGGAGAAAAAGTGGAGATCTTCTATATCTGACTATAAATGACTTTAAAGAACACACATTTAAACTATTAACTATCAGTAGGAGAATGCATTAGTACAATTGTCAGTAACATAGACAAACTTCAGACAAAGCATTGTTCACATAAGATTGATACTCAAGCTGGCTCACTGAGTGAAAGATTTAAGCTCAGACCAGATGATTTCCACAGAGGGAGAAACTCCCTGTCTCTTTTTTAATACTAGTTGAGTCACTTCTCTGTCTTGGGGCCCTTCTTTCCGTATGATATTACATTTTGCCACATGAAATGATCTAGTTTAGCCTCCCTGTAAAATGCTGTATGCTGGAGACTGGGGGATTAAAAGGGCTCATTTGACAGCTCAAACAGTGACTGAGATGAAATCAGGGCTGCTGAACAGAGCTGAATATGTAATGAGCTATCTATTCATATACTGTTTGTGTAGCCTATTCTATAATATATAGCACAACAAGAATGTTTTTAAAATATATTACATTGACAGGTTTTTATACATTGATCTTCCAGAACAATACCATACATTTATTTTTCACAGGTCTTTTACTTTGTTGCTTGGCTCCCTGAATGTACTGAACAGTTTTTAACAGCAGCTTCTTGCTGTGGTTTATCTCTTCACTTTACCGATGCTTTATGGTACACCACCTGTCTACCACAGACAGAGTTAGTGACCTACTAGTAAAGATATACATAGACCATTTAGTGAGTATAGGGCTAAATCCTACTCAAAGACTGAAGACCAAGCAAAAAGGATTAGGATAGGATTCAAAAAGAGAGTGAATTTTCTATTTCAATGTGCAAATAACATCCACACATTCATCTTCTGCAGCTTATTTGTGTCTGGGTCACGGTAGTGGCAGTCTAACCAGAGATGCCCTGATCTTCCTCTCTCCAGCAACCTCCTCCAGCTTATCCAGGGGGAAACTGAAGTGTTCCTAAGCAAGTCAAGAGACAACAGCCCCAGAGTCCAAGGTACTTCACCAAGAAGGATATGCCTGAAACACCTCAACTAGCGGGTATCCAAGCAGCATCCTAGTCAGATGCCTGAACCACCTCAACTGTCTCCTTTCAATGTGGAGGAGTAGAAGCTCTACTCTGAGTCTCTCCCAAACTGATCAACCTCCTTACATTATTTCTAAGGGAGATCCTAGGCGCTCTTCGGAGGAAGCACATTTCCATTTGTGCCCATAATCTCATTTTTTCAGTCACTGCCCAGAGCTCATGACCATAGGTGAGGGTGCAAGTGTAGATCGACCAGTAAATCAATGGCTTTGCTTTAATACACAGCTCTCACAACAGAAGTAGTACAGCGTCTGCATGATTGCAGATGTCGTTCTAATCTGTCTCTCATTCTTCCACCATTACTGTTGAACAAGACCCTTAGATGCTTAAGTAAGAACACACAAGACATGTGGATAAATGTATATTATACATTCCATTTATGCATTTTAGGTATGATTAGATAGCAAGAAAATGTTTGGTGTTAAAATGTAAAGCATATTTGGGATAAAGGCTGATTACAAAATAAGTGATAATTAAAATATGCATTGCACAGTACAAAGAAACAATGAGAACTGTAAGATACTACTTAAAGCAAGAAGAAATAAAAATCAAGAAGATTTTAAACAAAATGGTGGAAAATTAGATGGGAGAAATCAGTGAGGATGCTTCGACCCATGAGTCAACATGGCTTGGCAAGAAACATGACACACAACACCATGCAGCGCTTCAAGATTTTCCCCCATATTTCTCTCTGTCTTTGTCTTTCGCTGTTTCAATGTCTTTTTCCCTTCGCTAGTATGCCAACCGAACATCCCCCAGCATTGTTCTCAGAAAAACAGAGGATGGATTGTCTTACCTTTTCAGGAAGACAGAAAAAAAACAGGCAGAACATAAAACTCCCTAAAAAACACAGGGGAGAAAAGGGGGAAGTGATGGTGGCAAAGGAAGGGAGCAGGGAGATGGGATAGTGGGAGGGGGGGGAGGTTTGGATAAGTGTAGTGTAAAGAAGAAGTGTAGAAGGATGATCTTTGATTGTAGACACGGTTTTCAAGTCAAGCAGCTAACGTGTTTGGTATGAACCTTGGTTCTGAAGTCATTGTTTGACAAAGATACCGTATTCAAATGCCAAACTAGCCACAATTCCTACTGCAACCATCAATGCTGGGCTCAGACTGCATGCTGCTTTTGTCCTTTACAATGGTCACTCTGTTAGTTTAGACAGTTATACAGTCATAACATCTTGTCCTCCAGTGACATTAGATACTACGCAGACATCACGTTATCATGTTTGCTGTTTATCACAATGTGAGCAAAGTCATCAAAAAGGAGGAGCTAGCAAGTAAAAGCACGTAAGCAGATAACGCCAACAAAAGTGGCTTGAATGATACCAACTGCCCACTTTCGAGCGCCACCTAGTTACACCAAAAATATTCCTCCCTGGTGTTGCCTTGTTTCAGGTGAGCAGTAGAAAAACTTGACATCTTCAACAAACTGAGAAATCATCATAATAACAACATGTTATTCTTCTCTCTGGATGTCGTGATGAATCCCAAAATCAGCACTGGCATTTGTCCATTATGAAACATCTAATAAACCTAAATCAAGTTTCCAAGACATTTTAACCTTAAAAACTGCACAAAGTGCCATTTTCTGTTTTTGTCATTGTCTGTTTTATTGGAGTTGTCAATAGACAAAAGCAAATGGGAGATCTTTATTTATCTTCAATGTGAGTGCCACATAGTGCATGGTCAAATGACACTGCTTATTTTATTTTTTCCATTGGTATAAGGTGATGCAGAGAGTAATCGATTCCTGTTGGGAAAACAGCTCAGACCTATTTTAATAATTACAAATCTATCTGCGTGACATTTTTTGGCATGTTGCCTTACCCTTATTCTGTGTTTCATGACAACAGCATAATTCATCATTATTACAGACATCAACATTGCAGGTCAACCTGTAATCTATTAATGACTTCTCAGATTACATCCTTCCTGTTAGTCATAGTGGAAAACTAAATACCTGTAACACCACAAATACTGAACATTTTCCAATTACCTAAGCAGCCAATAAATATTTGTTGAATTACATCACTCTTTAGCAGTAGTGCAAGGACGACAGTCATTTTATGCAGTAGCGTTATGATAGACAGACAGACAGACAGATACATTTTTTTATGTTTTGGGGTAAAAAGTGCCAAAATAAGAGTTCAATTCCTGTTTCGCCCTGCCTGTGAGCCATGAGCTGTATCAGGGGAATTTACAGAAAGCTGAGACTTCTCACATACACACAGGAACACGGGGTGGATGTTATCATCGTGATCAGGTATGTATGAGAAAAACGACACACACAGACTCACTTGCCCTCTAGATAAGGAGGTACAAGTTTCCAGCTTTCTACTGCAGCCATATCCTGTTACTAATACTCTGCCCTGGGCATGCACACCTACAAACGTACACCCACACAAGCACAGTGCTCCAGGGCACAAGAACGTCAGCTTCCACTGTTCCTCAATTTCTCACCCTTTTGCAGCGTTTCACCTCTCTATCACCTTCTAGCTCACACCGTGACCTTTTCACACCTCACAACTGAAAGCAGACACACACAAACAGGCGTGAGACTTCCTCATAAAATGGCATATACACTGTATCATGTGTAATACATTTTGAATGATCAAACGATGCATACACTTAGAAAAATACATTGTTAATGGCAACACAAAACAGCCTTCCTGAAAAGAACGAGCATGTACAGTGCACCAGCTGGAACAAGATAATCTGTGGAGTGATGCAGTAAACTGTGGTTTTTCTGAAGTGTTAACATGCTGCTAAGCTGGGTAATGTATCCTGATTTGCTGATGCATGTCATAGTCAAGATGCCAGACAAACACTGGTTTAAACAGTAGCTGGAGACAAGAATCACATCCTAAATATGAGGGGGGGGGGTCTGCAAGGTGTTCAATTAGTGCCCAATCCCCAAATATTATAGAATACAGAAAAAATATATACAGCAAATTTTAAAAACACATTTCAATGGTGTCGCTGAAGTTTGAGTGCATTCTAGGTCAGAAATGTACGGAGATTCAACCCCCCTACCGCTCCACTGAAACAGGTGCGGCTCACTTCCTTAAGGCCAGGTTCAAAGGTCGTGACCAGAAATGCAGTGTCATCGAACATGCGAATTTGACTCTGAAACCTTAGATTCCCTTACGTCTGCAAAATACTGTCTGCCCATCTGCATCTTTTTTACCATCACTTCAGTTTTAGGCTCACACTGCTCTGCTTTCACAATAAACAGAAGCATACTTCCTTTGTGGTTTAACAGAATTCATATTTATATGTAAACATGAACATAAACACAACTGTTAACATACAGAGGTAGCTCTAGTTAAAACTGAATCAAGAAAATGTTCTGCAACACAATGCTCGTGGTTACATGATTACATTTCGTAGCCAGTCAGATCAATGTTAATTGGCCATTAATCAGTCTGTAAGTATTTGTCCACTGTATAAAATATCTAGAATTTAAAATATCTTATAACTTAGAAACTATGATTCTTACAAGTGTGGTTTATGTTGTCAACAGTACCATTTAAATATATATTTAAATATAATGTCACATTTGACCTCTGACCTTTCCTTCAAGGTCAATAGATTGATCTGAAGGAGACAGTGATAATAATGCTATACAGAGCTATTTAAACTATGTTTCTTACTGCCATTGTTTGTACTGACAACATATAAGCATTCAAGGAATCATATATGGGAATTCTAAATATCACATTACTTTGGACCTCTGACCTCTTCTTCAAGGTCAAATAAGGTCAAACTTCCATTGGGTCAAAGTTTGTTATTTATCTGTAAAACTGTCCTTAAAATTATACTGTCTTTGTTTGTGTTGGAAATTTACTTGCTGGTCACATGTCCTCATTTGAGGTTTGACAGCGTTTAAGTAGATAAGGCTTGGACATGAATAAGCTGCGGTTTGGGGAAGGCCTTGAAGGGGACTGGCGGCAGCTCCCAGGCCTGGCGGATCCCAAAGTACTAAATAGAAGTGAAGAAGTTAAAGAATTAAAAAGGGAGGGAGGGTGAGGCACGTAAACGAGAACGAACAGCTTGTAGAACTGGGGGAACATATATAGATGAGAACCGGAAGGAGCATGTTTGGAGGCGTGGTCCCACTCCTGAAATTCAGATACTTTATCTCCAACTATACTGTTATATGGAGATTTTAGACAGCATATTACAGTTTGCATTTACAAATCATGTCAAATGTCAGTCTGCATTTCTCTCAAGTCTATCCCATGATAAATTATATATTTATCAAAAAATGTATTGTCGAAAGAAAGAGAATGAATACACATGAATGAATAATATACAAAAAAATAATTATATTCAAAATTATGTCAAGTATATTAAAATGGGTTTCAGCAGGGCAAATAACAAAGCCTGCACTTTGCACTTGTTTTTACGGCACTATAAATAATGTGATTAAAAAGACCAAAAAACCCCAAAATGAATATATACGAAGTACAATAATACTCCCTTAAGAGTAAATACTGCCCAGAGAATGAGCTGCTTTGGCAGAAGTTTACATGCTCTGAGTGATTCTTGTTCCATTTGTGGTCTACTTGTAGTTTGAGTTCTATTAGCCAGTTGTGTTTGAGCAGGCCTTTTAAAAAATGTATCTGAATTTGCAAAACCTGGAGGTGAACAGGAAGACTTGACCCAGATATCTCCTGGATATAGCAAAAACCTTGGAAATGGTCCTTTGGCCCCAGAGGCTATGTCAGAAAACTAGTCGAACGGTTCCCAGATTATGTCAACATGAGCTTAGCAGAAGCACCTGGATAACATGACAGAGTAACACTGTGTCTAAATCGCACAAAATAGAAATATACACACATATGCAACCAAGGTCTTGACAGGTTCACTCAAAGTCTTAAGTGTGAGATTAGATGGGTCTATCGACAGTTAACACACTCTTACACACAGTGAGTTGCTGGGTGGACAGCTCCCACAGCACTAAATGGTAAACACCAGGTTTCAGGTGACACGTTTGGAATGTAGAAAATGCACTTTCATAATAAGCAACTCCCTAACACTGCAGGGTACTTTAATCTCTCCATTTCTGCAGATGTGTGTGTGTGTTGATGTTGATCAACCTTTAAGGTTAATAAACCCATCACAACTATGCTAATATGTGAAGAGGTGTGTTTAGCATGATGAAGTGGTTTAAGCCAGTAGAGATTATATGTATGAACAGCTGAGCGTAAGAGCGTCACTAGCTGAATTATGCACTTATAAAGAAAACACTTATACTACAAAAAACAATGTGACAAGCCGATTGCATGCCACACCTTGCAAGATTAGCAAGTCTAATACAGTCTTGGTCCAAATATTTATCTAAATCTTGAGATGTATCAAAGACGCAGTTAAGATTTGTTAGGTCTATGTGTCTAGCTCTGTAATACTTGAGAGTCATTCTCAGATCTTCAAAGCAAAAAACACTAAAAAGATCAGCGTGAAGTCATAGCAGTCATAGCAAGTGAACACAATTTTCTGTAATATTCCAGTTGATTGATTTGTAAATACATATTATAAAGTAAACAGTTGGAACTTGACGAAGGCTGTTGGTTACTGAAGCACCGAATCAATCATCAGTATTCTCACATTTTCATTGTCTAATAACCACTTTAAGATGGCTTTCTTATACAGGGAACCTACTATGTGAATCTAATTGCAGCCATGAAAGACTGTGGATACTGTATGTGTGACCTGTAAGTGCCTGTATGGATGATCGTGCATTTTACACAATCACATTAGTACACCCAACTTCTACTTTACCTGACACACTATAACAATAGTTTAATTCATGCAAGTTAATTAAATAGACTAACTGGTATGGCAACAATTGTCACTTTCAGTTGCTTACAACGTAAGATGTCTAAATGTGTGAAAAACCTGCATCTACAAGTGCATACACACACACACAGACACACACAAACACTGACTAAGCAGTCTTGCACACATTTCCCACACAGACACATTGTCTCATTTCCCTAATCATGTGGTTTTCTGTCACTGCAGTGATCTACTTCCTGATTGTTACCTGTTTTTATTCAGGCAGGGCTTGTGTTTGTGTGTGTGAATGTGTATGTGTGTGTCTGGGTGTGTGTCTGCTATTTGAGTAGTGATATACTCGACAAAAAGTCAAAGAGAGTTCATCCAACAAGATCAGGAGGATGTGCCAGGACTGTCATGTCCCAACAACTTTAGAGGAAAACTGAGACGCACATGCACGCACGCACACGCATACACATACACACGCACGCACATGCACTCACGCACACACGAAGCTCGCATAAACACACATGAAACAATGCTCTCTGTAGATGTCAACAGAGACATTTATAATATTTTAAAAATGGAGTTGGAAGTTGGGATCAGGAAAGTAAATAAGATTTGCCATTGAGTAATAAAAATAACACCTCTGAGTGAGTTTAAATATGTCTAGAAACCACATGTTACATCCCTCATGCTATTCCAAACACCATTCTGCCAACTTTCTGTATCGGCTACAAAAAGGTGTATAAATGAGCTTAAAATTGAGGTACAAGGTTAGATATTTAGAATCACATGAACCTATTTACCACTTCTTCCTCATGTCCTTGGAGCTTTCTGGAAGTCCCCCTGTGAAAGCTGAGAACAGCTGGGTCTCTTACTATGGTCAGGGCTTCATTCCCTTGGCCCATCCCCATCAAAGGCCTTCTGTTTGGGGGTAAAAGAGTCCAATTTCTGGGCCTCTCAAGACCAAACCCTATGGTGGCTTGAAGTAAAGAGCCTGGAGTGGGGTGGCGCTAAGTAAGCAGGGGCCCAGCGATAGCCCGGGATATGAGTAGACAGGCCTGCCTGACTAGTGGTTCTCTCGCTGGGGAGAAGAGGAATTTCTTGTGCGAGAGAGGAGAGGAAAGAGGGGCTAAATATAAGAGATATGTGTGGATGCGTGTATATTATTTGTTGGGGGCGCTGAGTGGGTGTGTGTGTGGACTGTATTTCCCTACAGTGCACCCATTAGGGAAACTCTGGAGAGAAATACATTCAGCACTTCATTTATTATTCTGAGCAGTCAGCTGTCAGCTGTGTACTCACACACAGACAAGCAGTCACCTCTGTATGATCCATGCACACATAGCAGAAACACATATCAATGCACACAAGAAATAAATGAAGCGTGTCACCGATACAGACAGTCCGGGTGACAGGATTAATTCCCACAGGGACAACCCGAACTACAACTGTATTCACTCAAAACACTTCTAACTTTGGCTAACCAAACACACACTAAGAAGGAAAAACAAAGTCTATATATAGATGTTGACAGAAAGATGGCATATATAAAAACTATATGACATGAGAGTCTAAATAAATAATGAGTTTGATTTTTATTTTAAACAATAAAAGAATTATAATATCACAACATCACATTTTGAATATGTATGTTGGAGTTTTGAATTTGAGCAGTTTAATGTTTTTTCTTTTCTGGACTAGTTACACCGTATAATTTGAACACAGGATACGGGCCTGACCAATATTAGAAAAACAAACAGCAAGGCCACAGAAAACTATAATATTCTGCAGCAAAGCTGTATCTCTTCTTCTGCGTTTTTTATAAGATTTCAAAGCTCATAACAAGAACTTGGAATCTCGGTTGCTCTTTATCCTAATTTGGCAAACATCTCCTGAAGGAAAGGCACGTCTAAGAAAGGAGCTACTATGAAGAAGCAGCCATCATGAGGTGTGTTACAATCAGCTTGCCACAACAAAGAATGGAATCACAATGTCAACTTAAGAACAATTAACAAATATTTATTAGACTTAATAGTAACAAGAGTGACATGTGTAAGTCAATATCAGTGCTGTAGGACAGTTTATGGAGGTGTTGACAAATGTGAGGTGTGCTACAAGTGTTTAAAGCCAGAAATCTACCTGTATGCTAATAAGAAAAGAGCTGAGTCTGAGAAAATCAAAGTTATCTCAACATTTTGAAAGGCATTGCTTCTATTAAATTTATAATTAAGACATCATTTTAGTAAAAAACTAACTAAAACTGGTCAGTTTCTTAAGAATTTAAAACTAAAGTATTTGTTATTGCAGTCTTTCCAGGAGTGTTTGGATGCTCCCCATCTTTTCTTTTTCCCATAATACCAGTCCTCTCTGAGATGGGACCTAATTACTGAGATGCACCACTAGATTTTTTTAAACAAAGCTCTTCCTGTCTTTTTTCGGACTTATTCCAGCATCAAATTTAAACTTGTTTTTTACAGTACAATAAAAAATCTGTTTCATTAGATATACTACTGTCTCTGTACTATTTTCATTTACCTATAGAGTTTAAATAATATTCAATTTATTGCACTGGCTTTTAATTACAATTTTAAATGTGTGTTTTCTCTTTCCATGTACAGAACTGTCCAAAAGTCTTGCACAGTGGGAAAATGGGAAAATGGGGAAAAGGCTTTATTTACTGAGTGAAACATGAAAACATACATGAAAATACAGTATATAAGTCAAAAACAATTCAAATGAGTTTAAAAGTCTGTTTAATCATGCTTTTCTATTCAGGTATGCTTTTACTGCATTGACAGTGTATAAGGGATCATCATGCTGAAAAATTAACACATTGCCAATCAGAGGCTGTTCATATGGTACTGAGTGGTTGATCATAATCAGACGGTACTTTGCTGCATTCGTAATACGATCAATTTTTGACAAGATCCCCAAGACCACTGGCTGTAATGCAGCCAGAGCCTCCACCATTGTTTAACATTTGGCTGTAGATACTCATTGTTGTACTTCTCTCCTGACCTCATCTACATGTACTGACAATATTTTAAACAAAAAATTACAAACTTGGGTTCATCACTCCATAAGTTGCCACTGAGTTTCAGTCAATTTCCTGTGTAATACGGCATACCTCAGCTTTTTCTTCCTGTTTCCTTTCATTATAAAGGGTTTCTTGACAGTAATTCTTCCACTAAGACCATTTCTGATGATGCTTCAGCAAACAGTAGCTAGATCTACTGAAGGGCTCTCATGCCATGTGTCAGGTCTTTGCTGTTTTGTTTCCTATCCTTCATGAATTTCCTTGATTATCAGATACTGTTCATGTACACATTTCTTTGCTAAGATGTCTGTTATGTGTAGACAGTTCATCCCTTAAGTTAAGTCACTTTTTAAGCTTGAACATCGTCACAACAGACTAGAACACGTGCATGTATTTCATTTTCATATTTATATTTTGATCCCCTGCTGTACCCACCTGTCTTTACAGCTTGATGCTGCAGACAATAAAAGACGGAAGAAGGTGAAAGGTGGAAGGATAGAGGGGAGGATGTGTGTCTCCTGTGAAAATAAACATGTGAAACAAGCACTCGGTGCTTGGGGTTTGGGTTTCGCTGCTATGACGACACTGGGCATGAGGTCATCGTAATCAAACCCTAAATAAAATACTGTAAGGGAATGTCTATTGAAATATGCACACTTTGTCAAAGACATTTTCCAAAATGTCTCAAATGCAGTAATTAGGTTTAAACAACAGTGAAATCAAAAGTAGATGGAGGAAACACTATTAAAATGTTCCCCTAAAGTCGAATTAACAACAGTGTAGAAAAACTAACATGAAGAAAAAAAAGATTAGTTGTGTATAAGTGCTTTATACTAGTCTAGGTCTGCAGTGTAACTTGTGATTAAAGTTACAAGATCATTTTAGTGGGGAGAAAATGCAATATTCCTCTATGAAACATGGAAGGAGTGAAATGGAAGTATAATGTAACATGGAAAAGGAATAGGCTGTGTGAACAAACAGTACATGCAAATGTACACAAAATCAACACAGTAAGTTGATCACACCCAACCTCTGGATCGCCACCAACACGAACGGAAAATGACGCTCTCAACACAGTTCTGGGAATCCCCTCACATAACAAGCCCATGCAGATGCAAATACACATCTATGCATGAGTATACCAGATTATTTCCACATTAAAATTGCTTTCCAGACTTCCTAGAACATGTGTGTGGCAAATGCATTGTCATCCACCACATACCGCACCATATACAGTTCAAGCAATGGTAGTACATTAAGTAGTATCTGAACTGGCCATGTTGAACTGACCACCAGCTTTTCCACTGACATACCACATTTACCACTGGGTTCAAATAAAATGTCCTGGAACACCCCCTTGAAAGGAAATACAGACAGCTGAGACGGAAAGTGAAAATGGGACAAAAATTGTAACACGATAGCGGATGTGATACCGGATATCAGCGAAGTACGTAAGAAAAAGCATTACTCTGTTTCTTAATGCTCCCCTCTCACACTTGTCTTCTGTCTCACCTGAGCAGAAGGGCCTGGGAACAACATCCTTACTACTGCTGTGAGTGACAGCTCATAGCCCCAAGGCAACCAACTCCGCCTCCAGGTGAGGTCCGACCATCTCAAGTTTCCTTCCTAATCCCCCTCAGTCGTCTCCTGTCTTTGCCTCTTCTCTCTCAATTTCTCACAGACATAAAACTTGTTTTTAAATACAGAATGACAAATGAGAGAAATGCACATATTTAATGTATTAATATATGCTAAAATACCCACAGATACACACACACACACACAAACAAAGGCATCTCCCCCCACCAAGTCACAAAGGTGAAGAGTTCAGAGTATGTCTTTATGTGCATTTTTATTTTATTGTGTGTGTACAGAGCCTGAGGTAGTGGGGTTTCAATTACAGGTAAGCTTCCTTTCCCAGGTGAAAAGCAGAGCAGAGAGGCAGCGTAAAATCTCACAGCCTCAGGTGACTTCAGCACAACTCGTACATTGCCACGCCGCCACTAGTACTTTCGCACCTGTCGGTAAATCCATTTATATTCACTCTGATAATTTGATCAAAATCAATATAAGTTACTACTGAAATTAGCGTTCCTGACACGTAGACACATTAACCCAGTTATCTTACTTGTAATAAGATTAAAACGTGACCAAGTGAAGTTCAATTAAAGCTTAATTGCATGATTCATATTTCCTACACAGCATGTTCATCCTGTAACATCAAAGAAAAAAATAAAGAGGAACTTGTCTCCCTAACCAACTCACTGGTTCTCATATACTGCTGCAGCTATACACAACCAGACAACTCAACTGTTAATTCCTTTTCTTGGAGAGCCACATGTATTGCCGGGTGAGCTGCATGCGCGTCACCCAGTGCCTCTCTTTCATTCACACACACAAAGACTTGGATGATGGACCCTGTTCTGTATATCCCCTCATGTATGTGCACACTGAATCAAAACATGGTCATGCACAGTTGAAAGTATTGCTGGCTTTTGCCCTCACAGCAGACGCCTGGCTGAAATTCCTAAACAGATCAATCACAGAGATCAGAATCACAGACTGTATATCAAATACAAGCGTAGTTAAGCCTACACTGTAAAAAAAAAAACCCCATTGTAATATAAAAGTATTTTACTGTGTATTTTACAGTTTTGTACTGTTTTTCTAGAATATCATTAAATTTACATAAATAGACTGTGATTTTACATTTCAAATGTAAAATAACGTAAAATCACTGTAAATGTAATAAAACATAATTTTCTTGTTTTTTAAATATATTTGTCTGTACATATGCATATTTAGATTGTTAAAATACATTCACAAATGTATCATAATTTCACAAATATTTGTCCGTTATTTGAAAGATTGAACTGTTAAATTCAAATGTAATGCTATGGAAAAATATATGAAATGATTCTTATAAACTTTTTTTTACATCAAATAATGTTATTTAGGGCGTTCGTGGCTCAAGAGTTGGCAGTTTGCCTTGTAATCAGAAGTTTGCCGGTTCGAGCCCCGGCTCGGACAGTCTCGGTCGTTGTGTCCTTGGGCAAGACACTTCACCTACCACCTACTGGTGATGGCCAGAGTGGACGATGGTGCGATATGGCAGCCTCGCTTCTGTCAGTCTGTCCCAGGGCAGCTGTGGCTACAACTGTAGCTTTTCTCCACCAGTGTGTGAATGTGAGAGTGAATGAATAGTGGAATTGTAAAGCGCTTTAAAGGTTTCTCGAAAAGTGCTATATAAATGCAATCCATTATTATTATTATTTAAACCAACTGTTAACTGTATATTTCTGTACATTTAAGTATTATTATTCATATTGCCGCATTCATTGACCTTGTTTATAGGTAATTTCATTGTTTAATCAGGTTAAAATGTTCCTAATTTAATGTTTAAAAGCACTTGAAAAGGCAAAATCCCATGTAAAATTAGGGCAAAAAACTGTATTGTCATTACTGAAAATAACCGTATTTTTATGAGAAAGTTATTTTCTGTTATTTTCTTGTATTATTTTGGCGCCCCAGCTGCCGGAATATTACTGTTTTTTTAGGTTGTTTTTTTTTTTACAGTGTAAGCCTGTGAGATCTTTAGACTGAACTTCTAGTAGTGGCCAGCAGGGGGTGAATCCTGTGGGCATCAGCTCTGGTTTTTAAAGTCCCGTTTTGTAGCCTAAAGATTTCCACTCTCACTTTCACCATCTTGAATGAAAAAAAAAGGAGTTCTGGCAATGAGGGGTAGATTTGTCAGTGAAACAGCACATTCATTGGCTACTGTGACTGACAAATAATTAGCCAGGGAGCATGCATCCATTTTAAAACATATGGAAGCCCGTTTTTTCGCCACTAAAGAAAAAAAAGGATTCAGAACTCGACATTTCGAGTTATTTTCTCGAAATGTCGAGTTATTTTCTCAAAATTTCGAGTTATTTTCTCAAAATGTCAACTTATATTCTCAAAATTTCTACTTGTTAACTCAAAATTTCGACCTATTAACTCAAAATTTTGAGAAAAGTAACTCGAAATTTCGAGTTAGCGCTGCCAATCGGTAATCTACGTGAATGACGTCATTTCCTTGTTACCCGGAAGTGCGGACGTATTTTACCTCCACAAACAGCTGAGACGTGGTTTGCGATACATGTGGCAAAAAAGTGAGGTGTTGTGGCTAGTGCTGGGCGATATGACGATATATATCGTGTGGACGATAGAAAAGTTTCTATCGTGCCATTTGTCTTCTATCGTTTCTATCGTTTCTAACCCTAATTTTATAAATTATTACATAAAATATATCATTAACCCTTTACAACCGGTCGGAGCAGGCACACTCCGTTTTGCCTAACTATTTTTAAATCCCTGTAGAACTGGAACCACGTAAGGTAGCGCAATAATTGTTTTTGCATATGAAACCGAGTTGTACTTACATCTTATTCTATTAGCTTGCCCTAGGTCACGATTTCCTTCCACATATAGCTTTGCAAAAATTGCATAAAAAGCGCTTCCAGAAACAAAAACATAATATTCCAGACTTGCAGCAACAAAAACATAATATTCCAGAAACAGGCTTTGCCGATCCGATCAGCTGTTCATAAAACTTCCTAGTTGGAATATAAGTCAGCGTGAACTATCGCATGTCCGCCATTACCTGGCCGAAACCGGAAGTGACGTCATTTTCACGGAAAATTTAGTTTTTTAGCTTCAAAGCCTATGTTGGTGTTTTTAAAAGTCATGTTTGACTTTATGCTTTTCTGTATCCTTTCTGGGATGCTTAGAAGTCAAATTACACTGTTGGAAATAATTTATTTTGATGCACATGCTGTTTTTTTTTGCAAATTTGCATTATAATATTTATTTTCATTTTTCCTGTAGTATATTAAAATTAGTGTATCTCAAACATAAAACTATGAAGACACTCAAAATAAATTTCTTGTGGTTGGAAACTATTTTGTGCAACTTTTTTGTATTTACAGTTTTGAGGGATAAGCCTCTTAAATTTCTCTAACTAGAAATATATCTAAAAAACAAAACAAAAACGATTTTCAATTTTTTTGTAGTTTATTGCACTTTTTTTTGCAATTTATGTAGTTTCTACGGACTCAATGCATACATAATATTAAAATTTGGGCTATAACGGTTGTATTGATGTATAGCAACTTGAAATGCTCCCACAAATGGCACTACAGCATGTAAAATGTAAACATAAGCTCTGGTGGACTTGGTTCTATGGTAGGTCTTAAAGGGTTAAATAGCCTGTGGCAAATATATTAGTGTTGTCTTCTCACTATACATACTCTGAACTTTATGCTAGAGAAAATAAAGTATAAAAAAATGATATTTTTCGCAAAGAAACTCTGTCTTGTGGTTTTGCGACATGGTGCTGCTTTACGTGCACCCGGATTTGCGACATGCTTTACGGTAACTCAAAAGAAAGACTGCACCCTCTCCACTCGCTGTTTACAGACTGCATACTTTCCAGATGACCACAGGTCAGGTGGTATATCGTGATATATATCGTTATCGTGATATAAAAGAATTCATATCGTGATAAATATTTTTTCCATATCGCCCAGCACTAGTTGTGGCCATACTTGCCAACCTTGAGACCTCAGAATTAGGGAGACATTCAAAAGGGCTGTTGGGGGGTTGATAAATACATTTTACAGTGTTTATTTATCGGATAAAATACGTTAAATGTCACCGTTATTATTGGCCGGCCCGGAAACAGCGGGGGTGTCCAAATTCAGAGGGTGCTTCCACCTGAGGACCTGGCCTTCGCGGTCTAAAGAAAGCCGGGGAGTACATCACGAGCTCCCTCGGTGAAGTGAAACTCTGCCGTCTGCTCCTTGCTATCTAAAATATAACAGGGCGCTGGCGTAAACTCTCGACCGTCTCACACTTTGTTTAATTAGTTTTCTGTTTAACGTTTATTCAGCTGTGTGAAAACCCCGGAGGAACCCTCCCGAGGGATTAATAAAGTTACATTTAATTTAATCGAATCTAATAACTTTAATCTCAGCCAAACCGATCACGAACAAATAAAACACTGAAAAGGCCAAACAATAGCATTTTTAAGTTATCAAAGTGACTTATATATCATGTTTAACCCGAGTAGTGAAAGACCGCGGGGGTTTGAAAACGATGTGTCCATCGGCTCAGATATTTGAAGTTTACACAGCTACATTCTCACCTGAAAATATGTTAAAAGTTTTTTTGCGACCCAGAAAGAGAAATAAGAGTAATATTAAAACTAAGTAGCTTCCGCCATTGTTGGAAACTGGAATTGGCTGGAACGCGCTATGAATTCTGCGATATGGTTTTTTTAAATTTTGTTGCCCGGGTGGAAAATCGGGAGAAATTCGGGAGAATGGTGGCTCCGGGAGATTTTCGGGAGGGGCACTGAAATTCGGGATTCTCCCGGAAAAATCAGGAGGGTTGGCATGTATGGTTGTGGCAACATCACTAACCTTGTCAAACACCTCAGAGTAAATCATATCACAGAATATGACGAGCGTGTGTTGAGGCGAACTGAAGAGGAGGACAGGGACAGGTGCTGCTAGGGCGAGACAGACGTCTCTCACGGAGTCCTTTAGTGCTGCAGGCAGGCAAGGTGTTCAAATAGCGCACAACTTCAGTTTTTTTATTTCTATATGATGAACTCTGCATTATTAAGTGATAAGAACAAGTAATCTGATGTCCTGTAATCATTATGATGCTATAATTTGAGATACAATAAATAAAATAAGTTTTTGTACAAAGTATCGGTATCGGATCAGTATCGTCGATACCACCCTGAATATTACTTGGAATCGGATCGGAAAGGAAATCAGTGGTATCGCACATCACTAGTTACTATCAGCCAATGTACTCGCGAAAGCGCCAATTTGTTGTGATCCGGTCTTGAGTGCGTGTTACTCTGCGCCATATGTTTCCAGGTAACAAGAAAGTGACCTCATTCACATAGATTATTGATTGGCAGAGCTAACTCGAAATTTCGAGTTATTAACTTGAAATTTTGAGAAAAGTAACTCGAAATTTCAAGTTATGTTTCTCCAAATTTCAAGTTATGTTTCTCCAAATTTCGAGTTAATAAGTCAAAATTTCCAGTTAATAAGTCGAAATTTCGAGTTATGGATACTTGTTTTTCTTTTTTGTGACACCAAACAGATGCTAACCTCAGCTTGGGAAATAATGACACATGAATGAAGAGAAATTTAAGGGAATAAATTATAAATACTTGCTGTAAAAATTCTAACATTGACCAAACCTAACTGGACTGGGCTTCACAACCTTGTTCAGATCATACAACTTCATCATCTTTGTGGCTCAACCCAACATGGGTCTTTCCTTGTGATTATAAAAATGTAGGGATTTCTTGGAAAAGTGATTTTTCAGTTTCAATAGAAATACACTATTTTCACCACAGCAAATGAGTGGTATGGCTTTTGGAATTGTTAAACTTTAAGTGAAAAAGGAGATTGTCAAAACTATTAATTTTGTAAAACTATGATGTAACCCTTTGAGTTCTTCAATGAAATACCTTAATGTGGGAATTTAGATCAGTCCAGCTAGCTGCATATCTGCATATGTTTGACAGAGAGATAGTATTTGCTGTATTGAATACAATAAATGCAAATGCTTTTGTACAGTAGATGGAGTGGGTGTTGAGTGTGTGGAAGTCAATCACTTAGTTACTGTACTCTGGTAAAAGCATATAAATTGGAGGCCCCAGAGTCACATAGTATGAGCAATGAGAAAATAAAACAAAGGGAGACAGGCATAATGTTCTCAGCCATTTATATGAAAGTGCCAAAGAATGAGGTCTGAAAAATGTGTAAATTGAAACGGCCAGCTTCAAGCCATTCATTTCCTGCGGTATCCGGGTAAATATTATGAACTCTACTCCAGAATTCAGAGCAGACTATCCATCACAAGTCACACAAGCCAAGTTTGAGCTCACATTTACTCCACTACCAACATAATTAGTTAGAGAATTACAGTCTCAACAATTGCGTGTGCATGTGTGTGTTTGTGTTTGATACAGCCATGCCCTGGCAAACTTCTAAGGAAGACAAACACATTGCCTCATTCCAGGATACAGGGTTCCTGAATCTACAACAAGATGGCAAAAAGCCAGGGCTGAAAATACAGAATGAAACATACAATACATGCATACATGAATACACAGTACATGCATATGGACATGAATGCATAAACGCGTGCAAGGCAGGTGGTGAACAACATTTTCAGACTGACAGATTAATGCAATTATTTGTCTATCACCTTTCCAAGTTTGGCTTTGCAGAGGCGATTTGGTCATAAAACAACATTATAATATTTTCTCCTGTTGCACCTGCGGGTATGTGCCCAGGCATCAACAAGACTGTAGAAGTCCTATGCATAACCTATAACCCTCAACACTGATACTGTCCATGTGACATGTAAATTACTTAAAATAACTTTTTTGCCCTCTTTGCTTTCTTATTCTATTACAGTACTATGTAAATTACCATCAGCTGATCAGCAATAAAACAATGTAAAGTGCTCAACCTCAAATTCTTCTGGTCTACTACATCACTTAAATCTATAACAGTCAAAAACTTGGCTTTGTACTTGTAATTATTTAAATATTTTTTTTAATTGAGTTTTGCCACAATGTTATTCGCCAAGTGCTGCAATGCCAAAGCATGCAACAGTAACATTTGCTTCAGTTTTGTCGTACGCTCTACAATCATGATAAAGAGCCACTGACTGGGAACACATTTCAACTTGTTCTGAGCTCTTTTACACCAAACGTATGTTTATTTTGTTAAATCTATTCCGCTGTACCTACAGCATATACAGTATATGTAAGACTACTTATGTCCTGAACTCTATATTTCAACCAATCAAAACAAACCTAGAAAGGCACTGGTGGAAGCTGAGTTTTCCTGTACCCCCCTCCAATTCAATGACATTGCAATTTTGTTACAAATTATACTTGTAGTATGAACCAGTTGATAAATCTACAATGTGGTGAAGTCAAATAATGCGATAGGAGAATGTGGCAAAAGAAGTGAGTTGATTACACAGTTTTCTTCTTAACCAGTTGGAGACATTCATCGGCATTTACAGGCTTCTTGGTTCTCATGTATCCATATTTGCTATGGTCACACATGCAGTTTTCCTGTGCTTGTGCGGTGGTGCTGTCACCTCGAGATACGGTGAGCTTGGCACCTTGGGAAATGTGTTCGCTCACATGTGTTTAACATTATAAAAGGGTGTGTTTTAACCCAAACCATGACAAGAGTCAAACTCCATTCTCCTGGTTAGGGTTTGTCTTTATCTCTTCAATCTTTTCTGCGTCCGAACACAGGTGTGTTCTGTCTTTATAGTTTGTGAAACATTAATGTGGGTAATTTCAGAAATGCTTACACGGTTCGTTTAACTCAGAAGAAACAAACGACTGATACGATCGCTTAGTTGGAGGCCTCGCTGCTAGAAGAACAAATAAGCGCACACACTACAAGCAGTAAACCCCCCCCACCCCCCCACCCAACTTCTCCCTAGGGAGAAGTTGGGTGGGGGGGTTAGGTGCCTTGCTAAAAGGCACATTATCTGTGGATATACTGTATGTTGAATCGACCTGAACTGCTCATCATTACCGCCCACATTTTTCCATGCCCGTCCACTGAAGTGATCACAAGTCGCTTCTCTAGGCTAAGGCTGCCTCCCTGAGCAACCAGGCTGTAAAGCTGCAAAAATGAAACCAAGGAGAAAAATTGGGAACTTTCTCTTCGCAGGAAAACGAGGAGAGGTAATTGGATAGATTTCTCTCCTCTTTCCAGTGCCTCCAACGCTACTTGCCAGCTGGCCAGACAGAAGCAGAGACTTCTGGGATAGATTTATGTGTAGTGGTGGGTCTAAATTGGCCCCACATCAGGATTGCCTCTGACTAAAGTATTAATGATGGCTCCTGTTGAAATGTGTGTGTGGAGGATTCTGGCAGCTTTTACATGTCTGGATTGCCCCCTCTAAGCCGTTCTCCGTCAGCAATACCACACAGACACATGCAGACACATATAGAAAGAAGCATATTACCAGAAGCACCAGAAAGACTACCACGCATACATGCACAAGGACACACACTTTGTCCTTATCCCCACTTGGCTCTTGATGAACTGACCGCAACTCACAGAGAAGCTGAGCAGATATAGCATGATGACTATAACTGCTTCTCATTCTCCATTCTCTTCAGCCATCTCTCTAACCCGTCATAAGTACCACTGTGAGAAAACCTTCCCACATGCCCTCACATATGTACACTAAAATACTCATTTGAATAGCCACCTTAATTTTTTTTTCATCTATGAAGAATTAATTCATATTCAGATTAAATGTACTGAGTGTGCCCAGTGCATACCAGTGGCCTCTGAGCTTAAGTGCCTGCACAGAAAGTCTTTTTTTAACTGGCAGAAGAAGGTTGGTTTGAGGCACAATGGCGATATCCTTTTCTACTAAAATATCTGTAAAGCTTTTGAAACCACAGCTAGACAAGTCAAGTGCAAAACTGTGTTTGCTGACCAGAGTTTTGACCACAGTAAAGGCCCAATCTCGAGTTTCTTAGCATACATTTGAAGCTTTTGAAGTTTGACAAATTAACAGTAAATTAATTTGACAAAACAAATAAAAAGAAGTAGAATTATTCAGTTCTTAAAACGTTTGACATTTATTTGTATATTACAAATACAGTGAGGTAATAAGTCAAGGTGGGAAAATATAAATATTTACTGAAAAAAACGTACAAATGTGGAAACATTTATGAGTAGCAATGTTGTTTTGTTTTTTTGACTGCAAAGCAGTTTTGCCGAACAAAGCAACGTTAATGTTCAGGATTGTCTTTGAAGTAAAATAGGTTGTGTTATTAGTGAAGAACATGTTTTGAATCTGAAGCCTTGTTCTGTCTACAGTTTTTAAAAAGTGCCATAAAGTTTGCTTACAGTTAAAAATAGCACAATTACCTGCATGCTGTCTCTCTTCAGAATAAGCGGAGGAAAGCGAGGAGAGTTCCATTTCCTCACAAATCTTATTATATCTCTTAACTATGTTACATCTTCCAAAGCTGTCTTCAACACCAGTTTCACTGCTCTTTAAAGAACATCACAGCCGTCCACAGTGGCAGCCTGAGAACTGTCACCGAGGCCGTTAGAAAACCATTAACAACGGATCACGCTCCTCAACTGTAATCACAGCCTGTTTGCTTTGGAAATGGTGGGTGAAACAACAGTCAGTTACAGCAGCGCAACACTGCCCAAGTTCTGATTAAAAAGACTCAGATGTGAAATTCAGGCACTGTTTATGTAAATAAATAGGGAACTACCAAGGTGCACATGTGCACACTAAATAGAAAAATGGGGGGATTAAAAAAAGACATTAAGGGAAAAAGAGAAAAATCTTGTAGTTGCCAATCTCAGAGTATCAACAAAGGTGTTAGCGTTCATTTGCATGAATCTTTGGCAGATAAACCTTTGAGGCATTTGCACATATGTAAACCTGATTCCCCCAAAAAGTGTGTCAAATACTGTAATACTGTATACTGCAACTATAGAATCAGTAAAAAAGGCAACTCTGACTTATGATGCATAGTCTGTATGCAGACAGAAATGCAACGTGATATAGCCTGTGTGCAAACACACAGACATTTGCAACACATACTGTTAACTGTCAAAGAATATAAAAGCCATCCTGAAGAATCTAAGAGTGGACTTATCATTAGAGACACACGCACACACACACAACACACACACGAAACACAAAGAAACTCTAGTGGTTTCCAGTGGAGCAGAAATACCATTATACCGTTAACTGTACATTACAAATGGGCTGCCAACTGTCTCTGGAGTATCACATGACCACCAATGGCTCCTCCAATTGGCTGGCAGGATGAACAGCATGGGTATCAGGTTAGCGATTGATTGGGTGATGTGTGGTGGAACAGATGGAACAGAGAGGAAGTGTATTCCCAGGAAACCACACCAAACCACTGGGTTTTTCCACAGGCAGGTGAGGATATGCACACACACACACACACACACACACACACACACACACACACACACACACACACACACACACACTATATAACAAGACAATTTCTAAACCTGCACCGCTCTTTCTCGTTCTCTCTCTTCCTGTCTCTCTCTTTCTAGCCCTCACAGGCTATTTGGTTCTGCATAGATCTTCATTATGTTTAATTACCTTCTCATGTTTCACTGGAATGAATCCACATGTGAGTGAGTTGGGAGGCGAGATTTCTTTTCCTTTCCAAATTCTGAAGCTTTTTTTTTTAATCTGTCCAAAAGGTACAATAAATTAACAAAAGACAAAAAGCTGAATTGACATACTTTTCCATGGCAAGATTTATACTGGAGCAAAACTGAAAAATCAGTCTGCAAATCTACTGTGTCCTGACACGATTCATGTTGTTACTGGCTGAACATGGAAAACATCAAACACAGGTGATATTGTTGAAAATCAACCAACAAGGAATTTCTTTAAAAAATAGAAGGAGAAAGAAAAAATCTCAACATCTCTTAGCATAAATCTATATAATTGTATAGTAGCCAGTGGAAACTTTAACATCCATAGTCAAAGGGGATCTTTCATATCATTAAACTGGCTCTGGTTTATTTGTTTTGGGCAAACAACAACAAAGTGAAAACATTTAATTAAACTGGAGTTAATCTACTAATAGTTTGCTTTTTATTAATACGTTATGCAAAAAAGAAAGTTTTTACAGGACTCCATGCAGTCTTGTGAAAAATAGGCACACTGTTACTGCATACAAAGGAATTAGGAGGCAGCCAGGTGCTCTTATTTCACAAGCAAGTGTGACTATCTCCATAAAAGTTTCCAAAATAACAATGACACAATTTTTGGAACAAAGTCTAGTGGCGATTTTTGTCATAATGCACAGCATGATGTTTGGTGAAAACTAATCAGTCAATCAGTACAAATACCTAATACCACTTGGTAAACACTTTGGTGGAGGGGTGATGATCAATAAGTCATTTTGCAGCCACAGGACTTGGGCACCTTGCAGTTGAGTTGACCATAAACTCCTCTGATTACCAGAGTATTCTAGAGTGTGAGGCTAGCCAAGTTAAAGCTTAGCTGAAACTGGTTCATGAAACAAGACAATGATGCCAAGTACAGCAGCAAATCTATAATAGAATTGCTAAAACAAGAAAAGAGTAGAAGTGTTTCAATGGCCCAGCCAAAGTCCAGACCTCAAACCTATTGAAATGCTGTGGCATAACCGTAAGAGAGCTGTGCATAAATGACTGTCTGCAAACGTCAGTAAACTGAAGCGATGTTGTAAGGAGGAGTGGACCAAAATTCCTTCATAGAAATGTGAGTGACTGGTCAGTGGAGAAAACCAAGTTATCAATCTACACAAACACAGGCTGTACTTAGTTTTTCATACGACTGCATAGAGTTCTGTGCAAGCTTCCTTTTTCACAAAGTCATTTCTATTCTCACTTGTATTAAAAAAAAACTTTCTAAACACTGTTTCTACTTCAACTTAAATAATGTTTAGGTCTGCTTATATCTATGTCTCTATAGATATAGATATATAATTTATATCTACATCTCTCTCTTTATAGCTATAGACATATGTTATATATCTATGTGAAGTGGGGTTTTTTTTTGTAGAAGCGATAGATTTTGAGTCAATCACAAGCAGCAGCTAGACCGAAAAAGTTTCCCTTGTTTACAACTATATCATGTTTTAGAAATCAAGTAATTTCTCAATAAAATGACAGGCAACTGATTTTGTTTGCCAAAAGCAATCTGAGATGAAAACAATCTTCTGTCATTCTTCTTTGGTGATTGAAAAGGTATACATTTCATTATTTATTTGACAAAAAAAATCCATCTTTGTAGGCCTTCTCTCTGAGTTTATCCAACAATGCAGTTTTTCCCCTGAGAAAAAATAAATTGTTCAGCGTTTCTCCACCATTACACACGAACCAAAATGGGGCAAAATAAACTAAAACAACTGGAAATATCCTCAGAAGCAAACAGTGGAAAAAAAGAAAAACTTTTCATGGAACACGCTTTTGCTGATAGTCCTTTTTTCTGTCTGAGAGGATGCCGGATCACTTTCTGAAAAAATGGGGGAAAAAATGAATTCAAATTTTTAAAATGCTGATATACCATGAATATGTAAATGATTTGAAATGAAAACTTTTGAAACAATGTCAAGGTTTTTAACGAATGCAAAGCAGAAGATCAAATAAAAAGCATTTAATTTCATGACTCAATTGTTGGGGATTTATGAATGTATCTGTATTAGTGGACAGCTGAAATGGTGTCACTGGCTAATGACTAAAACTATATCTGCAAAACCTAATATATCCTCAAATATGGATGCAAATAAGGTCTCATATACCGTATATGAGACACGACTACAGGCTGCAACAATACATGCGCTGTAAGAACCCATTATTTACCTTTTACAGCACATCTGTGAAAAATTAGCTTTTTGGAGTTTAAAAAGTGCCACCCACTGTTTTGAATTCCTTTTTTCTACACATTTCTGGGGGGTTCACAGAATGCGCTACAAAGTCTAGCTGCTGTGAGCACAGCCATTGTTCACCAGATACAAATCAATACATCTCCTGTTGGTGTACTTTAAGCCTCACAAATAAGAGCGCTTTGCGCCGTGCAACAATGCAGAGGGGATGATTCTGCAGCTGTTAAGCAGTAAACTTCACGAAAGGGGTTCATTTCACAGTGCCTGTGCAGATGAGGATAAAAAGAGAAATCAATGATGAAATAATCAAACCAAAAAATAATCATACTAAAAGAAAAACTGTCTGAGTTACACATGGCTACAGCAGGGTGACCCTTTAATCCAGAACTGTGCCAAAATATACAATTTGCTAATAAAAAAAAAATGAAGAGAAGATTAATTGCTAGGCTACCTGTAACTTGCTGAGCTAGTAAAAATATTCTGCTGCACTACTAGATCTGTGAAAGAACTTGGTTTCGATTCTTCATGACTTCACTTTGTGGGCTCAGGTGCTAGAGCAGGTTACCTACCAATCAGAAGGACGGTGGATTGATGCCCGGCTCCTCTTGTCTATATGTCAAGTATCCTTGGGCAAGATACAGAACCCCGAGTGCCCTTGATGCATCCAACAGAGTGTAAGTGTACGTGTGAATATTACATAAAAGTGCTTTGGTATAGGTACAGTATTCGGTGCATGAGAGTTTCCACTTTCAGTGCCCAAATTTAGTAGAAAGTTGTGAAATAAGTAAAGTCCACTTTCAGTTTCTTTGGTATGGAAAGAAATATGGACAGCACTGTCATCTTTGATTGCAATATGCTTATTGTGATCATTTACTTCCTTTTTTGCAGTTGTAAGCTGCAGCTGATTTTCTGCAGAATCAAATGTAACTGGAACATGATTTTAATAAAACTGCAGAACTAACGACAGAGAGGGTGAAAATCTCCTTTCAGTGAATTCGCAAAATAATTAATTTTTAGAACTTAATTTAAAATATTTTGCAAGGTTTATCCATGTTCCTTGAAAGGTGCACCACACCCCTAAGATTATAACTCCAGGTTAAATCCATTTCCAGGAAGCACTAGTTTGGGAGCCTATGTCCTTGTGTAATCTGTGTCAAGGAAATTGCTCCCATGTGTGTTAATGCTACTGACAGCACTATTAGGTCTCAGTATTAATGGCTTGCTGTAACACACAGCTAAACAAACAACTGCCAAATCTAGCTAACCCTGTGTGTGCCTTAAGGGGCTCACACGGGACAGGAGATGGTTCTTAATACAGTAGCAGCTGCGCTGTAGCGGAGCGTGGTCTGAAGTGATAATGTTTAAGACACAACCACATTGCTTTTGTTCTTTTTTGTTTTGTTCTTTCTTTGTTTAAGACAGTTTCAAAGATTAATTTTAGTGTTACAGATTGATTTCCATAAATTAAAGTCCCATAACACTTTTGTGAAATTTCACAAACTATTAAAAGCCCCAGTAGAAAATCTACATTATTTCTTTCCGTGACTAACTGTTGATTTTCCAGATTTTCCAGTGAAAGTTGCCCACAGCCCAAAACAGAATGAGACATCAGTATCCATTAGTTCCCATTTAACCCCCCCCCCCCCCCAAGAAAAAAAAACAAAAACCTATGGTGTCATTAGATCTCATTATTTTGTTCTTAAAAGCTGTGCTTTAGATGACACTACATGCAATCCAATGTATAAAATCATATAATCACAGAGACTGGTGGATACAACAGTACATGATGCTAATTAAAATAGTGAATGATTTATCCACCACGCTTCAGATAAAAAAAACAAAAAAAGGAGAATCATCATAAGTTGTCAATAACACTATATGCTGCACCTTAAGTGTAAATTAATTCCCTCTAAGTTCCCACTTCCTTCCTCCCAATGGTCTCAGACTGAGTTCCCAGTGGGATGAACATAAGATATGTCAGTGAGATATACTTGTACACTCTCAGTATATGTGTTTGATGTGTTTGTGCGTCATATGTGGAGGAGGGATTGCCTAGACAGTCTGTCTGTATGTGTTTGTGTGAATGCACATGCTTTGACACCATAGGTCTCTATATGAGTGATGTCTTGCCTGTGTCCTACACTTGAGGCTTTGCCTTTAGTAAATCCCCAGAGATGGCAGCCTAACCCAAACATTCAGCTGTCAATCACTTTAAGCACTAACCATGGTCATGACCCGGGAACAGGAAGAGGCCTTGTTATCCCTTACTGTGCTACTCTGGAGGAAGCCATGTATATGAAGCTGTATCTGTGTTTCCCTAACTATTCACCAAAGTGTATGTTTGTGTGTGGTGAGAGTTCAGCATATAAGGTGCACTTTTGCAACCAACTTCTATACATCCATAAACACATAAACATATTAACTCAATTAGATTTATGGCTGAAATGCTAAAAATGTTAACTGGGACTTCTTTATGTGGAATGTGCCTATTTCTATCTAACAAGAAAAGAACTGTTTCAATGTTGTTTAAACAGCTTCAGAAGTAGTTACACCTGTATGTTTATGTAAAAAAAGAAAGAATAAAAAGCAGTTCAAATTCCTAGTATTATTTAACCATTTTAAACGTGTATGTTTGCCGGTGCCAGCTTATTAGATATGATTCATGCAACCAATCTAAAGCATTTGAACTGGAGCCAGAAAAAAGCCTAGAGAATGGCTTTAAGGTCACTTACATCTTTTCCAGCTGGATCTATGATGATCCAAATATGCGAAGAAGGCTGAAGCAGTAGAAGCGCCAAACCTGGTTGGCGCTCCGAGCTAAAGCATACGACTCAATTGGTCTGTTAGCTCAAAATAAATAAATCTGAATTAATTTAAGGTCTGTCTAAATAACTGAAAAATAGAGTGATGAAGAACAACAGCAAAACTGCTTAGTGGACCAATGAATGATGACAAAAATAAAAATCACTATATTATATCTGAATCAAAACAACAGGAAAGTAATGTTCACGAAATGAATGACCCTGCTGAGGGGTTTAATAGGAATAGAGATTAATGGGCTGGAGAACAATGTTAAGTCTTAAGTGAGAGCTTTCACTGTAAACTGCAGTACTGAGAGTGCAAAGAGCACTAAAATAAATAGAAGTCAAGATAATTTTCTTTTTTTAAAACACTTGGCATGCTGCCGATTATCATGTATTTGAAAAGTTAGGGATTTTCTCCATATTCGTCGCATATTTAGCACCAGTGTTTGATGCACCTGCTGATGGCTAGGGCTCGACTAGGTGGCGCTCACTGAATTTATTTTCTTTGGAAGAAAAATTAAATGGTCCCCTTTTATGTAAGCGTGAAGCAGAAAGCCTGGGTTGAAAAAAGAACGGTTGTGATACGATATTATCTCTGACTGGGATTTTACGTTTTGTCAACTAACACAAAGAAAGGCAAACTTTGTTGAACTTCCTTTGTAGTTTACCCCTAAGTCAGCTGATGGTTTATGTTAACATCTCTGAAGGTTGCAACCTTCAGTTTTATTCCCTTCAGTGTTGAACTTCTGTAAATTATTCTGTATTCATAAAACTTAAAAAACGTGTAATGTAAAATTCCCCTTCCCAACTGCCTCTCCCCTTATTCTCGCTATTATTTTTTTTTTGCTATGCTCTAGTTGTCTACTTTAAAGGTGCTAATTATGTACTGTGGTCACGCAAAAACAAAAGAAAGGCAATCAAAATATAATTTACTATATTCCATATATATGTGGATAATGTCAAGTGAACACCTGGCACCTATGAAAATATTTATCTAGGCTGGAATCAGTGCTAACAGGACTTTTCTTTTGGCATGCAGTACCCCGTCTGCTGGTAACCTTCCGCTACGTTTTGACTCCAAGAAGATTTAATACTGATTAAAATAAACACACAGTCTTAAGTCATTATCCACTTTATGGAGATAAGTGGTAAGGCTGTTGGAGACTAGGAAATCTAAGTGACATAGCTGTTGTTTAAAGAGCACAGGGTTGGGAAATGAATATCAGCACGAGACGTGACCCCAAGAAAAAAGAAGAGGGTAAAGGAGGAAGCATAAAAGTGCTTTAGAGATTATTCAGAAGTTAATTTCACTTACTGTTGGCTAATAATCAGGTGGTTACACATCCACTGCCACTTATCTTTCGACTTAGTGGATAAGCCAGCTTAAGCTCTGTTGGTGACATGAAATGCAAAAAGCCAAATCCACATCTCAGTGATGCCCGCAGAGTGTGCACAGCTAATGCTGAGGCCTATGTTAATGTTTTATTTAATTTAAAGTGCCTCATACTTTCAGACATTTTTCCTTCACTGTCAGTATTTGTATATCAGAGCCTCTAAGTGAATCTCAGCTTTTTGAACATCTTGGTGTGTGATTAACTATGTGAAACCTTGACAAAGAGAGTGTGAGAAAATGAACAGACAAAGAGACAAAAACACATGTACCGTGTGTTTGCCTTTGAGCCAGAGAATGAAATATAGGGCCTGAAGTGTGTGTGACTGAGTGTGTGTGTCCTGGCACGTGTGAGGTGGTGTGTGGGCGTCGAGAGGGAAAGCTCATAAAACCCATGATCACACTGATGAGGTCACAGGGAGTGAAACCGGAGAAAGCCTTTCATTTCCTGTCTCATTCCATCCCTCTCTCTCCTACTTCCATTCATCCATCTCTCCTCTGTCTATACTTTACTTCTGTTTTTCACAAGTAATGCCAAGAGCCAAAGTCTTTCTCACCCCTACGTCTATCTGGAATTTTTCACTGTGTCACCTAAGGTTGGAAAACAGGGATATAAGAGAGAGTTTTGCTTTTTAATCTGACTGACGTTTGTGTTGAGCCTTAACAAATGAGATAGGAAAATGTAATTCCTGCTTTTCACAAACTCCTTTCACATGTGCTGTGGTTTTTCACACATGATGTGTTCACTGTATGGGCTCCAATGGGTAAAAACGTCTGTCAGTTACAAAACTCTTGCACTCTTACAAACTCATTTGGTCTTTCTTAAAACTACAATCAGGAGTTAACAATAAAAAGTATATATAATCCTCCACATGCTCAATTGCCAGGTAATGTCATTTAAGAGGGTTTAATGATTTGACCTTCAGAGGATACAGACGTGTTTAATAAAGCCTACCAGCACCAAATGCACCAGAAAGTTCTGTTTTATCTACTCCAGTATTTGCATAGTCCCACAAAAATGGAGAGGTGTTAAGCAGAGCTTGATACAATTGCAAGTAACACCAAACCTATGGCACTTTTTACAACTATTATTGGTTATTGGTTGCAAACAGTGATTAGATGTCTATCAGGTGGTCTGAGAAATCTGAGATCAGCAGAGAAAGACATATTTTCTACTCAGTGTTTGCTTAGCAGGATGCATTTACTAGCTGTGAGAACTATTCTCTCTACGCTTTCGTTAAATAAAAGAAAAAAGTTCATTTCATATCCACCTGTGCAACAAAATATGCTGAAAGAGGGCCCAACACAGCAAAATGGGCTGTTTCTCTTTGTTAATTTGACTTATGAAACCACAAATAGCCATCATGCTTTATGAGTGAAAGTGTGACACTTGTTCAGCAGCTTTCTTACAATCAATTTTCTTCACATTTCACCAAAACCTCAAGGCACACCTGAGCTCACTCCACAACGCAACAGTCGAGAACCAGTGCAGCAGTGGATAACAGAGAACTACACAACCGCTCCTGCAGATACTCTGCTTCTTATCGCAGATTCATTACTGGTCAGTGTTTGGCAAAAACTCCAAGGTGCGGGAGTAGCTGGCTGCCAGATTGACTGTCCCATCTGTGTGCTCACGTTTAGTACAGGGAGGAAAATTAACGGCAGGAAAGGCAGGAATGGTGCTGAGGGAAGCTGTGTTTACTTTCACAAATAGTTGCGTTCCCCAAGACAAAAACACTGCAACATTAAAACAAGAAACTGCCAAGCTACAAGATATGAGTTCAAAACAAACAAAAGCAAATAACTGACAAGAGGAGTTAGCATCAAATGTAAAAAGGCACCTTGACTGGAACAAAAAATTCCTTAAAAGTAGAGCGAAGTACAGTAAGTGAACCTAGTCTGTATTTGTGTGCAGTTTTCGTATATCATCACCAAGCAAACTGCCACTACTGATTAATCTTGATCGAACATCTCTTTGTATTTGTGCGTATAGAATATATTCCATTTGTTCCCCCAAGGGGAAATAGTGAAGCAGAAGTGCTAAGAGTGATTCGGTATTCTGCATCCAGTGTAAGGTTTAGCACAGGGGACCTCAGGCTTTCTCAGAACCATATTTCATGTATTTTTAAATTTTTTTATTTATTCTAGTTTCATAAAAACAAACAAATTAGATAATGTGGATAGGGAGTCTGGGATTAATTTTGAAGCAGCTGATTAGTGTGTGTTTGGATAATTGTGTCTGGGACCAAGCCTAAAAAGCCTTCAGGCTTTACCGCAGTCTGGAATACAGAAACACTCCCACCTCCTCCTATCGCTGCCTCTGCTTCAACATACCCTCCTTTATTCTGTCTTTTCACATTTTCCAGTGCAAGTGGAGGAAAAACCTGCTTCTTTTACTTGTTTTTTCATCTCTTGATACATAAGGTCCTTGATTTCTTACACCTTCAGTTTCTCCATGCCTCATGCCAGCGTGCTTCCCACTCATCCCCCACCTTCACTCGTGCGTCTCCTCATCTCCTCACAAAAGTGAAGCATATCACATAACACAATTTGCTGAAATTGTTCTTTTTCATCAGGAACACACACACACATATATATATATATATATATATATATATATATATATATATATATATATATACGCATATACACACATATACATATATTAAATTTTTTTATGTCAAACCATCAACTGCAGATGAAACAACACTAAGCACAATTTCAGTCTGTTTGTTCAAATTGTTTTCTTTAAGGTATCCAAAAAACAATAACAAAAAGCTCAAATAGGAAGACAAAGAACATTGTGAAGAACTGATTTATTTTTATTCAAGTAATAATCGACAAGAATAATGAGAATACCAAGTATTACAAACATTAGCAATAGTCGCTCAAGTATGTCGTATCAGCATTACAAACAACTAAAGTGCAAATAATTGTGATATCATCTCACTAAGTTATCCAATCAGAGTCTTCGTTCATGATCAGAAAACATATTTCTGCCTTTAATTGGGCAAACAATTGTAGTGCTCTGTCCCGAGCAAAGGACCCCTCTAAATGACAAACAGACTGAGAACAAGTCCCAAATGAAGTGTCCTAACTGTTAAACATGACCTGAAAATGTTGCTTTTATTTCTGAACTTGTAACAGCTGTTCACTGAAATGGATCATTTTAAAACTAGCCAAGTTAGGCACTAATCACACAGGCTTCGAGACTGGTCGGCAACCATCTGGGGAGCACTGGTCATGGGGGGTAAAATGTGTATTCCCCGACTGGTTGTTAAATTGTTGCCTGAGGAATTCAATTCAATTCAAGTGTTGGTTGCAGTGGTAAGGCACAACTTTTACCTGGAATGGGAACATTTCCCGTTTCCAGTTGTTTTGCACTTTTACAAGTTTTACAACAACTCAAACATTAAATGGCACACATTTGCAGACAAGTTGACATCTTCCATGTAATTTATGGTTGTACAAAACAATCTCCCAGTAACCAAAGAAATAACAAACAGGTTTCTGTTGCAGCTCCCACTAGTGACTGCCACCAGCCTTCAGCAATTACTTGCCAGCGGGTAACAGAACAGACATTTTACCCAAAGAATCAGAGACTGCCAGGGGGGTCACTGACCAAGGTCTGTGTATCTGAGGCCTTAGCAGCTTAAAAGCTATAATTTCCTGTCACACTTCTATTGACAATCATAGGTATTAAGTGACTCTATTGCAAGACCCTGATCAGGTCCAGCCCAATCCGTCCCCTCTGAAGGTCAACATTCAGGACCCGGACCTCCACTCGCTCCCCAGGTCCTAGAGCCAGGCTGCGACGACGCTGGCTGACAGGCAGCTTGTCCAGGGTGATGTTGCTCTTGTGGATGAGGCCTGCACGGCCAACGCCAATATCTACAAAAGCTCCGAACAGAGCGGTGTTGTCCACACGGCCTGTCAGCACTGCACCCACCCGCAGATCACTCATGGACACAACGCCCCGTTTAAAGTCTGCTTGTCCAAAATCTGGGAATGACAAAAAGATAGCTAGACGCAAGGTGTGGAGCAATATCAGTGACAAAATAATACACAAGCGGCAGACAGTCAAAGTGTTTGGGAGTAAAAAGTGGGACAAGGGAATGCAGAAAAATTTGTTGATGAGGCAGACATGACAAACAGATAACATTTTGAGCAGTCACTCAATATCTACATACGTTTATCAGCAATGTATCAAACCCCACTTTCCACTTTGCCTGCTCATAAGACCTGTTTCCTGTCTGAAGTACTAACACAAACAAGGAAGGACTGTGCTCTAGGAAATAGTCCCGTCCAATTATCCTCCCAACAGCACTGATTTCATGCAGTAGTCTTGGCCCATCTGTTTATTCAGCTGAGCACTGGCTATGAGGCCAGCATAGTGTACTGCAACCGAATAAGGCCAACCTGAGAATGAACTTTTAAGCTGCGTTCCTCAATTTTAAGATGAGTTAGCCAGCAATAAGTGGGTAGACTTGACTTCTTTCCTCTTCACATAAAATAGTATTTAACTAGCCAGTCTGAAAATAATTACTCTTTTGTACTTACATCTTTGTTTTCCCTGTTTGGGGGAAGACACTAAAAGAAAAATATGTTGCGCAAATATTAAAGTGCTCTGTGCCATTTTTAATCAGGATTTGAGAGTTGATGCTGACTTATATTTCCTCATTAGCAATAAATAGGCTGCTTAATCAAAAACAGAAGAGCAAGAGATGTGTCCTATTTTTTTTCCATGAGAAAACAAATTTGAGCTACAGCAACAGTTTGTAACTATGGATGGGGTTTTAGTGGTATGTTTGTATGTGCCTGAACTGAAGCGTTTCAGATTAAGGAGAAAAACAGAGTTCTTTGTGCATTTTGTATGTGTGTCTCTGCAAAGAGACGCTGTCCAACAACACAGTCTGTTGGACCCATCACACCCTGTCAGAAACACACTGCTTGTATTGTGGGGCTACAGGGAGGAAGCCACAGCACTGTCAGATCCTATCAAGTTACACTGCCAAGACATGCCTATTATAGTAAAGGCAAGAAAAGTCAGTGTGTGTCATAACTAGCAAGACTCTCAAAGAGCTGGATGAATACAAGTTTGATTTTCTATCAGTCAGTGGGGACCTATAAAGGACATCATGAAGGAAAGATGAGAGGCTAAGGGAAGTTACTGTGACTGATAGGCTGCAGATACGTGCAGTCTACAACATTTTTATACGATTCAAAATACTGATAGTTTTGAGATATAAGGAAATAAAAAACATGCATGATCAAGGGTATCCATACATATGTTCATCGGCTTTCGTCTATTTAAATATCTTTTAAATAATAAAGTGAAAGTAACATTTACGTAAACATCTTAATGTCAGCGTCTCATTTTCCTATTAAAACCATCATTTTTAAAAAATGTTTACATGCATTAACATGTTTTTCCTTCAGCATTTTCCACACTGTCTTTTGTATTCTTCTTCTGATTGAATTGATATCAGTATATCAGTGAGTGGCCGGAGTCTTACTTTGTCGTATGTCAAACCCGGGGGGCTGCGTCAGGCCGTCTATAATGAGTTTGAGGGTCTCGGGTGTGGTGTCCAGGGTGCGGGCCAGCTCCTCTACACTGCTTGCCTTAACTTTGTTCTCCACACAGTGTTTCAGGGTTGTACTCCCAATTTGGTCCACACTCCCACCCACAAGAGACAGAAATCTGGACAGGAGAGACATGTGCAGAAATTTAAGCTTAGAAATAAAACCACAAACCTACTTGACTTCATAGAGCCTTCATAGATACTCATTTTTAGGGATTTAGAAATTCAAATATCATTATTATTTACTAGAGTTTAGTGTGCTACAGTTATACTGAAAAGGGAAAATGTTGGGATAATTTATCTATATTTCTAGCAATGTATTCCATAAACTACCACAAAAAAAATTAGGAAAACGCCACACCACAATCTGCTCATATGATGCTCCATCTCCAGTTTGTATTGCTAATTGCAAAGTGTCGCTACCAGTAGGGGAGTAGTTTTTGCAGACAAGGCATTGACTGTGCAAACTACAAACAACCACCAAAGAACTTGCAAGGAGGTTTTTGGTTCTGAACCAAGTAACTCTTTTCAACCAGTTTCACCTTGTGACTACCAGCAAAGTCCAGCAATCACTTGCCAACCAGTCAAGGGAATAAACACCCTTCCATTAGCAACAGAAATTTGCCAGGAGGGGTCACTGACCCATCTCTAAGCTTGCATGACTGGGGTCTAAGAGTAGATGACAAACAGTAAAGGTAAAAACAGAGAAAAAAAAAGATGCTGGAAAAATGGAGGGGGAAAAAAGGAAAAAAAACATATTAAGCTTATGCAGGAAAAGTGAGCAGGCACTGGGGAAAAATATGGAGAGCGGCAGAGGTGTGTGAGTAATACGCAAAAAGTTGTGAGTTGTCAAGGTGGAGTTTTCTGTGTTGGATGCAAAAACACATATTTAATTTACCCCTGGTAAATCAGGTAAATCCTCATTGGGCTGTAAACGCTCTGACACCTTGTTTTATGAAACTGCCTCCACTGTGCTAAGGCTGGACTTCGTGTCTGTCAGCTACACTTTTATCACTTGATTCCAGCACGATGTCCCACCACATAATGTCTAGACAGTCAAGTCGCACCATTTCAAATTCACTGAGCCAGAGATATAAATCCAAACTAATTAGCTGCTCTCTGTACTCTAAACAGAAACAGTAACAAATTGGCATTAGAGCCAAAGTAGCGAGCAGGGTTTATGGAAAAAAAGTGAGGTGTGTGTATGTGTGTGTGTATTATACATACTGTAAATATTATTTACAACAGGCACTTGGCATATTTGGTGATAGATGTGACTGCATTTGTTTCTATGCATGTGTTCATGTGTGGACCAGCTGGGTAACATCCGTGATAGATGTCGCTCACTGGCAGGCTGACGCCAAACAGACTCAGCAGCTGTCCACAACATGATGGACAGAACAGGTGGACACACACCCGAACACACACACAAACCTGATTCATACACTGTGTTGTTCAGAAATGTTCATTTGGCAATAGGAGGGACAGTACCGATGTAACATAAAACAGCTTGTGTACAAACTATGTTTGTGACAGCTGTGAGTCGAGAGGCCCCTGCCATCGAAGTCCCTGTCTAACGCCCAAAAGAGGGAAACAAGCGGACTCAATCCTTCAACACCAGTAAGCTTGATCGGTACAAAATAGTAGCTAAGTATGTGCCAGACATGACTTAGTGGTAAGGAAACAACACCTTCGGACCAAACTGGATATCTGTCTAACAATAAGGTTTTCTCTCCTGCGCCTCTTTAATCTTCTTAACTTTCCAACCATATATCTTTTAACAGGAAAAGAAATAGTTGTGTCTTGATTGCTTAGACACATATCATGTAGACCCCCAGTTGGACTAAAGCCAGGAAAAGGCGGCTGACATATAATTTTTTATAGAAAGCAAGCAAGATCATTTGTAAAGCTTTTCTTTGCACAATGCAACCAAGTTTAATTATATCATTAAGTACAATTTCTGATATTTTAACTCTTTATATATATTTTAAGTCATACAGTTAATATAAGTTCATATAAGTTTTTTTTCCTGCTCCTTAATTCATATACACTGTGGTAGAAGTTCAAAATCCAAACTTTAAATGTATGAGCACACTGGTTGACTAGCAGGAATACTAAAATCTTAAAAACTAAATAAAAGCAAATAATTATAAATCTATATAAGAAGAACAGAAGAGCACAGGAGAGATATCTTAGAATAGATTAAGTGGGTGGAGGGCCCTACTTGTAGGTGTGTGTTTCACATTTCATTTTTCAGTGGTGTATGTTAGTATTTAAGGGGTACCAGGAGTCCAGAGGCCTCCAACACTGTTGGGTTCATACTTATATAATTACTACCAACACTGTGCATGTATTTTTGGTATGTGTGTGTGAATGTAGCGTTGGGTGGGCTTCAATACAGATTTTATCCAGGCATACAATCAAGGACCCACTCTGTCTTGAGTTATAGAAATATTAGGCCCTGACTGTTACTTATGAGAACAATATTCATCACACAGTGGAGGCTCTCTGTCTCAAACCAGATTACAGCTAAATATTTCACATAATGCACTCACAGAATTAGGCTTTACTGATTTTTTTTGGGGGGGGTTGGGTTTTTTTCTTCATTTTTTCACTGGAGCGAATAATTCTACATTTTCGTATAAAATAAAAAGGTGGACAAATCATGTGTGTGCTCTTGTGTTTCTAGTTTTGTGCGTGTGTGTGTATATGGTTACAAAAAGGGGTGAATGTGTAGGCTGTGAGCAGTAATGGAGGATCCAGTTCCACTAATGTGATGAACATGATATTCCTTATACAGCATAAAGACACACACAAACACACACATACACTAACACACACAAGCATTCCTTTACAATTCTCCCTCTAAACCTTGTTTTCACCATTTGTAGGTGAGGAGGAGAGAAAATCTTTGGGGTATCTCAGTGATGCTCTCACAGCTAATAATCTAATCAATTCAAGTTGATTCGATTATTAGTGATTAGTAGCGATTATTAGAGTTCTGATTTTGAGTCAGTATACTAAATTAGTGATTTTCAAAGTAACTCTTTGAATATGAATATAACTCACCAAGACTTTTACAGCTATAATGTGAAGGTTTATGTAAAAAGACATCCAAACTAGCCCAATGAGTGATACACTCATCAAGTAGTATGGTCTATTTTCCAGATCACTGTCATACCCTGTGATTTTAAGTTTAGTGGAAGGTTATTTATTTTCTGGTTTGTCAAAATAAAAGAGCAAGAACTGACATGGCTTTTCATGTACTGAAAATCTTTACAGAGACAGGTGATGTGCTGGAAACCACAACACACTTTGGGATACTTTCAAAACCCATACTGAATGGAGTACATTCCCAGACTTGGATTATAATACAGCCATAACACCGGATAATGCATTTGCCAACACAGGATTAAGAATTCTGAACAGCAGGAGAAATAGAAAAGCAGAGAACGATTAGATGTCCAGTGAGAAATTTCAATTGTGGAATTAAATTCTGTGGGAAAAATGCTAAAGATATCTTTAAATGGTTGGTAATTCTGGTTAAAAGAAGTTTTAATATGATAAATGGCCTGTATTTGTATAGTGCTTTTCTAGTCCCTAAGGACCCCAAAGCGCTTTACACATTCAGTCATCCACCCATTCATACACACATTCACACACTGGTGATGGCAAGCTACATTGTAGCCACAGCCACCCTGGGGCGCACTGACAGAGGCGAGGCTGCCGGACACTGGCGCCACCGGGCCCTCTGACCACCACCAGTAGGCAACAGGTGAAGTGTCTTGCCCAAGGACACAACGACTGAGACTGTCCAAGCCGGGGCTCGAAGCGGCAATCTTCCGATTACAAGGCGAACTCCCAACTCTTGAGCCACGATCGCCCCATTGAGAAATGAGGCACCATTGAGAAAGTGAAAGGGAGGAGCAGTGAGAGAGCTGAAAGTATGGACGAGAAACGTGTCTGCCAAATAAATAAAGAAAAATAAAAGAGAAAAACAAATAAATGTAACTAAACGCGTGCAGCTCAGAAAGGAGTGCAGAGGGTATTAATAGAAGAGTAATTTGTGCTCTTATATTTTAAGATGTTTTTTAAGACCTCTGATCCCCAATACTTCTTTGATGAACTACTCTCTAGTGCAGTCTGTATTGAACACACAGACACTGAAGTTGGAAGTTTCATACAAGCAACATCAATCTATCTGCACGTGTGTGCACAGAGATACATCTCCCCACATATATGTACAGACACCATCAACAAGAGGAGAGCAATGCTTAAAACCACTAGTGTCAGAACTTGTGTAGACTAAACACAGTTGAGTGACTACAGCTGGAGGAGAGAGGGCCCCCTCTCTCTCCCCCGTTTTGTGTGTCCATCTGTTACACACACACAGATGCTCAATGTGCTTCTGATATCAGCATCAGCAGCGCTAACAATCATCTCTCACACAAGGACACACACACCACAGCCAACGCCTCCTCTCTTGTATCCCATGTCTGCGTAAATCAAATCAGAGCCCTCCACCACTATAACCAACCCCATGTGAGATGGTGTCAAAATCAACTCCATCATAGCCTGAACATGCTTTAGCCAGTGGGGTGGGCTGCTGTTCAAGTGTCCGTGTGTGTTTGTGTGCACTGTACCTTTGTGCTACATGGTAGGACTCCGGGTGTATACAGGTCTGATCGAGGGGGTTAAATGAGGTTGAGACGTTGACACCAGTTTTTCCCTTGCCTTTCTTAGCTGCAGGTTTCTCGGGCACTTCTGGTGCCTGGTTAGATGATGATCTGACACTGTTTTGGCAAGAAAGAAATGCATTTTAAATCACCCCAGTATTCCTGCTCTAAGACTATATATTGTTTTATATAAACATTAAGGGAAAAGAAAATCTATCAAGCCATGGAAACATGCTGCATTTTGCTTTACTGAGCCCTGTGAATTTTGCTTCCATCCAAATATAACGACGGTACAAGTGCTTCAGGCACATCCCACTGGGAGGAGATCCTGCCGCAGACCTGTGGCAACCTGGAAACATTATATCTCTAAGTTGGCTTGAAAACGCACCGGTGGTTGGGAAGTGGGAGGTCTGAGTTGCTAGACTGCTTAGACTGCTGCCCCCATCATCTCGGAGGGAAAAATGTCAGAAATACTGAATGGATGGATATTTGAAATAATCCAAGTACACTGTCAGCATTTCCCAACACATTTGACACGATTATCTAGAGTAACTAAAACATTTTTTCTTTAGAATAATTTCTGCATCACCTCACACTCCTCATAAATCACAAATAACTTCTTCAACCCATCTCTGTTTTACATGATATACACGATACACACTCTTGGATGGTAATTCAACTGTAATTTTTACTGCTTTGAACACTACCAACTGAGCCCCACTGAGAAATTCTCAGAACTTGGGTGCAAGTTTATCTAAACTACTTGCATGGCTAAATAACACAAAATGTCTATCAATAAACAGGGCGTTTTTGCAGTTTGTTCCAACAGACCATTGAATGAAAAAAAAAGACAACATTGTGATACAGAATTTGAGTTTGTCTGCTTGCTTTTAGGTCTATCTATGTGGATATACTGTGTATATGAGTGTGTACCTGGATAGAGTTTGTGGGTTTATTCTAATGAAGCCAGCACACTGCTGGTAGGACTTGGGCCCCATGCCTTTGACCAGCTTCAGCTGCTCCCTGTTGATGAAGGGACCATGCTGCTCTCTCCATTCTGTGATACTCCGTGCCCTTCCCGCATTTAGCCCTGCTACATGCCTAGGAGATAAAACAACAGATTGAAGGGAGAAAAATTACTCATCTCACACTATGTTCAAACAACTTCTTAAAATTATTCTACACTAGATGCTAAAGCAACAAAACAGAACAGGTAATCAAATAAGTAGGATCTCAAACTTGGTTGATATTCATATAGGTTGTATACCTATGGGATCACCTATAATAACTCTACAGTATTTGGCTTAGACACACACACACACACACACACCAAACAAACAGCAGATTCTGCGACCGTGACCTGGCATTTAAGCTAGCACTGGAAACACAAGTGACACACATAAGCCAATATTAAGCATGTATATTTGTCCAGTTCAGGCTGAGCAAAGACGAGAGGTGATTTGAAACTCAATTAGGTCTGCTCTGTTAATGCCCACAGTGACTCACTCATGCTAAAGCATATGGCTATGTCAACACTCCGCATAATACCTCAGTCATCAACAAGTCTGTGTGTGTTTCATGTGCGTATGTGCATAGCTTAACTTTGTAGAGGAATGGAAAAAGCTCACTTGCAGAGCAGACAGGTAAACAGATGACCTGATGCCTGCCTTGCAGCTAATGCCAGCTCAATTCATACTGTTTGTCTCCACTGCAAAAAGTGTGTATATGAAATTTCTGCACTTCCTACTTTTGACTCATGTTTATACTGCACAAGTTGTAACAAATAAGCACATGTGTGCACGGTGTTCTTGCATGTTTCTTCTTCAGCATGTATGTTTCTGTGAGTGTAATTTTGTCCACTGTTTCTAATCCTCTTTGTTAATTCCAGTCAGCCCAGTAAGCGGGCGAGGGTGTGAAGCATTAGTCTAAACAGAAAACTGGCAGGCCATCTGTGTGTTTGTGTGTGTAGATCATGCATGCGCCTGTGCATGACTGTGAATGAAGCCTTGCCATGCTGTGACTGCTAAGGGAAAGTATGCCAGAGGTCTGAGCCCATCTTCATCTCGTTTTCAGAATTTTGTCTCTGTCTGCATGTATTTGTGCAGCACACAGTGGTTAAGTGCAAACATGCAAGTTTTTAGGTATGTTTGATGTTTTGATTCTTAATTATCATCTAACATTAGCAAGACAGCTCATTGGACCCAAACGAGCTGTTTTAATGTATCCCTAGTCTGAGTCTACAGCCACACTCAATAAGAACCCTCTTCAGTGACAACACAGACAAAGAATCTTGCAAACATAACTGTGTGTAAAAGACGGACACAGGCAATGTGAGTCCCACAGTCAAGTCTAAGCTGAGTATAATCCCCATTTTAGTGTTTAGAAACTGTACACGATGAAACTGAGGGGCACTGCAAGATTATTGGCTGGTGACTTGTCAATCAAATCATATCAAATCACGTCATACTACTACTTTTGTTAGTTTGAATTTAATTTGGATTTTCTTTAATCAACACAGGCTCAAAAGCATACATGCAGGTTCAAATATGTACATGCATTCACTTACATTTTCTTCTACAATGTCCTAACTTCACAAGATGATCCTGACCAAGAAAGAAGCCCTGCTCCAAAATTAACACTTTTTGTACCAGCTGTCAAGCATGGCTCGGGCTGTTTTACTGCCTGTGGTAATGGTATATTGCACAGTATATGGAATAATCAAGGAGGACTACCCCGAAATTCTTCCTTCAATTTATCAACAGCTCAAATAAACAGCTGACCTCAAATCAACAGGTACATGGTTAAAACTTGGACACAGTTGGGTGTTCCAATAGGATAAACTGGTTAAAACCGGCTAAAGCAGGCTGTCACCAAGTGCACGCCCAGAGAGGGTTGTTTGATTGGTGGGTCTCTCTCTGTGTTATTGGAGCGTCTCTACCTAACAATTTAAAGCACCTTGAGGCTAGAGCAGGGCGATATGGCCAAAAATATTTATCACAACATAGATTTGAAAATTTGCGGTAACGATATAACTGACGATTTAATTGATGCGAGACAAAATACAACTCCACAACTTTACTAGCGCAAACCCTCCCCCCCATCCATTTATTTTCACTTAAACAAACAGCTGTTTTTTATGTGCATTAAAGTTATATAAAAATTTAACAGTGCAAATGCAAATTCCTTGCTGAAAGTTTAACCAAAAAACATTTCCAGTAGAAATGGGCTGACATATCCTGAGCATAACTATGTATAATATCCACTGAAGTTAAAAAGAGGTGCTTTGCAACATTAAACTGCAGTGTGCCAAATAAAAAAGTGAAATACGTATTTTTCGGACCATAAGGTTCATGGGATTATAAGACACATTAAGCGAAACAAAGCAGTCAGATAAATCAAACTTTATTCAACTCATTCTTCTTGCTTCCTCCACTTCTGTACCATTGATTCATTAATGCTGTATTCTATCACAGCTGCTATATTCCCATGTTGTTGCAGTATGTTAATGACTAACCTTCTATTGTGGATGGATTATCTCAGTTGTTCTCCTGACTTAAGTTTGGTCCGTTTACAGCATCCTGCCATGCGATTGCATTTGTCTCTAACCATCAGGAAACTTCACGTTAACTTTTATCGAGTGGAAAAAAGTTAGCGTGAACATTTTTCTTGTAAAACAAAGGGGGGCCCAGCAAAAAAAGTTTGGGAACCACTGTGTTATGCTAACATAGCTGTGTCACTAGCGATAACGTAGCACATCATTATATACCAGCTAGCCCAACTTCAGTAACCCTACAAACGTCACTGCTGTTTAGTTTCCTGTCTTCATTTATGTTGGAAATGATAGCAGAGCTGTACGTTTGAATTTTTCAGAAATCTCTCAGTCAGAACATGCTATATCATGCTTAGGTAACTAGCGAAACTAGCGAGCTAACTTCCTGCTAACTTTTAACTCCGTTAAATGTAATAAATTCCGTTTTCATGGATGCCTGGATGTTAAACTTCATAGTTACACCTGGTAAAGCAATGCTGATCGTTTTATTAAAGATGAAAGAATTTAGACAGTTTTTAACTCTCAGTGATGCTGCAGTGTTCGTCTGACTTTGGAACCTGAAGTGGACGGAGTTTAGGACCCATTTTACTCCCAGACTTACGAGCACTTTAGTCCGACAAATACGGCAATAACGGCGGCCCGGTTGCATGTTCTACAAAAAAAAAAAGTGCTTTGGTGTGTATCTAACGATCCGCTTTCTCCCTTCTCATTCTCCGTTGCCGCCATGCTTTTTCGGCCATGTGCATATAAAAACAAAGGCACTGCGCATGCGCGTCTTACACACATTCTATCGCAATATTTTATTTTCTTATCGTTGCCTAACATTGTACCGGTATTACCGTGAACGGTATAATATGGCCCAGCCCTACCTTGAAGTAACTGCTGTTGTGATTTGTCGCAATATAAATAAAACCAATTGATTTTTAGACATTACGCGATATGTCATTTTGGGTACTCTACCTCATCAGTATCTCAGAACAGATGTTAATGTCCACACCGACAAAGCTCACACACTCCTGCACCACTCCATCCAATGCTGTCTTCAAAGCTCCAGCTGACACGTCATGCTAAAAGAAAAAAGAAACATTAACAAAACCAGGGAAATTCTAAAGTACAGACACATACACACACAGACAGAAAGACACATGGCAAAAACTGGTTAAGCAAAGAAAACAACTTTAAATCACTGCTTTCATCTGTGTGTGAGAGCAAATACAGGAATTCTTTGGATTTTTCAAACCTCTTTGGGACAGATGAACACTAAAAAAGTAGTAGAAAATCTGGATTTATTCTAAGGCTAACACAGCTGCATGTAGCTGTGTTTTCTTTTTTCCCATCCAAATCTGTTTATCAAAATATTTTAATGGAAGATTTTAACAGACTTTACTTGAGCGTGTTCAGGTTAATTCCCATGTGTTATATTCCATTTTCACCACATACTGCTATTTGATCTTGTGCTGGCAAACCTTCCCTCAAAAAGAATGATAAAAGTACAATCTAAAATAAATGCATTAAAGGAAACATAACAGTGGCATGACACAAGCTTTAAATGACAGCAATACAGCAAATATGAGGCAAATTTTAAACAAAAAAAGGGAGTGAGAAAACTGACTGACAGAAGAAGTACAGAAGGGAAAGGAAAATGTTTCGTTTGGCCTTTCTGTGATTTTTCCCACTAATACAGTGTTCTTGTCATTGTAGCTCTCAGTCTATAAAAGTACCTCCAAATGAAACATTCACATTTCTCATTGACCAGCCAATCAAACATTAAACAGGAGATATTTTTCAAAAGGAGTGGAGCCTGTTTTTTTTTTTTAATAAGAAAGGTTGACAGGAAGAAAGGAAAGGAAAGAAAATTATTGTCAACAAACTATTTAAGTACACAACCAAATAATCTTAAAGAAATATAAGGTCTGGCAGTGAGAAACAAGAAGCCCTGTGTTGTGGCACAAGGTTAAAATCCAGGAGTTCAGCTACAGACTGATGTCTCAGCAACTGCTTGAGGATTAGCTGACACTCTAAACTAGACTACTGTTGGTCTTTGAATGTGTTTGTGTGCATGTGTATGTCTGTCATGTGCATGAACATGACTGAGACTAGCATGGGTTGTCCTGTAACATGATCAAGCTTTTAACAAACACTGACTTGTAAACAGATAACAACAAGAGCAGCTAGCAAACACACCCTCTGTCAGCAATAACAGGATAGGAGGACAGATGAGGACAGAGGAGGGAGAGCGCGGCAGACAGAGAACACATGGGGCTCCTAAGTTTTTGCTTGGCCGTTGTGAACTACAATATGTAATTTCAGCACAGAACCTCTAATACTTAGCACACATTTTTATGCTATATAATTACAACAATATTTCTATCTTGTTATCTTAAGCTGGTTAACATGATGTTTACATGTTAACTTTTAACTTTAAATAAGTAAGAGACTGCTACATTTGCTATATTTTCTAAGTTACTGTGACATCAGCAAAAGTTAGCACTTAGCCTACAATGGATGTAGCTTTGCTCAGCAGACAGAGGATGACAAAGGATGACATACAGTGAAAAGACAAAGTAGTACTGGAGAAAAACAGCATCTACAAATTCTTTGTGAGCATAACCAAAGGCATTTTGGAGACAATAATAAAACAAAATTCCAAACAGAAACAAATAAAACTATGAATGATTTATGATTTCTGCTGAGTGGCTCTAGAAGCAGAAGCTCACATGAGAAAGAGAAGACAAGGAGGAGGAAATCACCTGTCACACCAGAAAAGAATTTTCTCACGTGAGAAAGTTGGAGGTGCGTAAGGTAGTGTGAGTATTAACCTGCAGGAAAAATCCACTGAATGTGTTCTTAGATTCTTGCTGAAACCTTATACAGGCGTGAGAAACACTAGAACACTTTAGGTACTTAAGCTGCAAATTCTAGCTTTAGAGGGATGCACTGACCTAGTGTTCTTCTATTTTCATTTTATATTCAACTCACCTCGAGGTACACACTAACTAAAGAACATTAGAAATCACATACGCAATTTAATGCAGATTTTCCATCTAAGCCATCTAGATCATTGCTAAATGTTCTTCTTAGTATTTCGATTAGAGCTGTAAGGTGATGTGGAAGCACAGAGATAGAGATGGTTTGCCAGACAAAGCTATACATGCTACTATCTCTTTGAAAATCACCTCCACTCCCTCATTCCTTCGTCCCAACTCCCAGCACCCAAACCTCAAATTCATACAGAACCAATGGAGTGGATCCCTATGTGCGAAGGTTATGTTTGGATTGGTCTGAAACCAGCCAAAGCCAGCCAACCAATACAAAGGAACAAAGTGCTTCTGTCTGCACCTCAAGTACTTAAACACTGTTGAGTTACCACATGTCAATCAGAGACAGTGAGAGAAGCACAGTGGTGAAAACTACAAAAGAGAGAAAATACAAAAAAAATACATTTTTTTTATTTGAGAGGTACTTTACCGACAAAACCTAGAATACCTTGTCATTTCGACATTTATAAAATTGCAGTGAACCAGAAGGTGAGTAAACCAGAGAGGGAAAGGGGACTGACAGTAATGAATGAATGTCTTTGGACAGCAGGCTGAGATCGTTTGTATGAATGAAGAAGAGCCTGAGGGATGTAAATGACAGAAGGTTAACTGTGAGATAATTAAGATCAAATGTCTGTTGGGTTCCCAGTGTTGTATTCAAACTGAGACACAAAGGCTTATACTCATGTATTAATTCTTGTAATGTGGGAAGCCACAAGTCAGTGAATGTTGTCACATCTACCACAGGTTGATTAGTTAAAACTGTTTATTTAAATCCACCAGAGCAACAACTAAGGTATGCTGCGTCAGCAGCAGCCATGATTCTAAATTCTGCATCACCAAACTCAACCCCCACCCCTTCACAGATCTCCTCCCAGTTGTCAACAATCCACATTGTACTTGGCACCAAAGTGAAGTTGGGAAAACCAATTTTGAAGACAGACAGATAGACAATGGAGCGAAACTGCTGAGTGACGTCATTCAGTTTCACATAATAAGTGAACTATGTACAAATAAACAAGGCTATCTGAAGGTCATGATCTTGACTGACAGCACTTTTTAAGGTCTCTGAGACCTGTATATGTATTCTAGATATGGAGCCTTGGCTGAGTATGCTTGTGTTTGTGGATGCCTGCATTACTAATGTTTTAGGCCCCTAAATGTGGTCACAACAATTACTTTATGAAGGTCTAAGACAATATGCAGACTATTCAGTGACTCTTCTCTACAGGCATATTATCAAACTTGTCTTTCTTGAAGGGACAAAAAAGCAAGTCTTCAATATAAAAATAAATTTTAATCACCATTTTTAAGATGAATTTTAAGGTTAGGTTACAGGTTAGGCAAGTAGTGCATACAGTTAAAGTAGTTAAAGCGTGGGAGTGTGCATGCACACACAAGAGTGATCATTATGGAAGCTCAGGAAGTTAAGTAATAGCTATCAGGTATTTGTGAAAGGTGATAGAAAATCATAAAAACATCTTGCTGTCATATCACTTTCGGGTGCTGATTAATGACTGGCATTTAACGACCTAACCAAGCACATACTCGTGTGCACAAAAACATGCGCGGTCACACATTACCTGAGGGAGTGCAAAACAGAACATGAGAAAACTAGAACAGAAAGCGCTTCAAGAGAGGCACAGGAAGTCTCATCTATTTAGGTTTTCACTCGGAAAATATCATGTTTGAGAATTTGGACAAAATACTCTATTCAAATGTTCCATTAACAAAAAGATTAGAACCAATGTTTGCATTTTGTTTAATATAGATGAAAAATTAAGGACACGGTTGAATTAAATCATCATTTTAAGAACCAAAAAATGCACCTTTCCTTCTCTCTTTCAAATATTTTATTTCTTATTTGACAATTCTGCTGTTTGCGCTTGTTAACTATGAGGTTTGTGTGCTTTTTTCCCTTGAATATCCTACTATATAAACTAATCTTGATATAAAAAGGTAGCAATTAGAAAGCACTTACCAAGAAATTTAAACAAGGGAAAGTAAATTGTACAACCTTAAAATAAGTAGCCTGGCAGCCAGATATGTATTATTTATTGCAGAATAAGAAGATATTTGGCACAAGCCTCTGTAAATCCATTATACAAACAAAGATGCAAGGTTTATTCATTTAACACCCTGCTTAAATGCACAGACACTCAAAAACATGCTCGAACAAAACTAAAGGAAATCATTAAAATAGTATCTACTAATGTTTTTGGCACCTTCTGCCAAGTCTTAAAGAGCTTGCTTTTTTTTCCCACGCTCCAAAACGACTAGGCAGGAACTATCAATCACTGTCAAGCCTTCATTTCTTACTCTTCTTCTTTCCCTGTGCTCTGCCTGCTCCTGTCTGCCCCATAGGCACTACCATTCAAGGGTGAAAAATAACATGCCAAAGGAGTCACAGACACTTTCTTTCCACGTACACACATATCACTATGGGAAAACAGGCTTTGGTGTGAGAGTGACATCACTAGCACAGCATGCAGGGTAAAACCTCATATTCAGTCAAGCAAATATTAAGGTCAGTGCAAATGTTCCTAAAAGAACACAAACTTTAGATTCCTTCAGCTACATGAGACGTTATTCTCTGCTATTTACAGTCTATACTCAGTACATGTTGTATGGCACTGGCATATCATACCATCCATGATAATGCCAGTTTTATGTAATGGAATATATATATATATATATATATATATATATATATATATATATATATATACACCCTCAGAAGGTCTGCTAGATGATGTTAATGCAGCACTACGGATGATACCTACAACCACGATTACCGACACTAACAAGCTGATCTACAATACGGCAGCAGTGATCAGTGAGATGCTTGGCATCTCACTGATGCATCTCACTGATGCACAACAGCCACTTGAACAGCCACAAGGGGCAGTACCCTCCATGGAGAAGGAGGCTAGAGGGCAAGATCAAAGTAGCACGGAGGGAGGTTAGCCAACTAACGGAGTTGCAGAAAGGCGCGACAAAGAAGGTGCATAAGAAATACAGCAAGCTGTCCATACCTGAGGCCTTGGAAACTGCCAAGCAACGACTCACAGCCTTGGCCAGCCGCTTGAGAAGGTACACCAGAGAGATAGAAGGCAGGAGAATAAACCAGCTGTTCTCCACAGAACCAGCAAAAGTGTACTCTCAGTGGCAAGGGAACAATAAGAGAACAGCACCACCAAGGCTGGAGACGGAGCAATACTGGAAGAGCATATGGGAGAAGGACGCAACCCATAACGGCAATGCTCAGTGGCTAGTGGATCTGAGGGCAGACCATAGCAACCTCCCTGAACAGGGTCCAGTAACCATCACAGTGGCAGACATCCAAGAAAGGGTCTCCAGTATGAAGAGTTGGACAGCACCAGGGCCCAACATGGTTCACGCCTACTGGCTGAAGAAGCTGACTGCACTCCACGAGCGTCTGGCAGCACAAATGAACCAGCTGCTAGTTAACGAGAGACACCCGGAATGGCTAACCGAAGGTCGGACGGTCCTGATCCCCAAGGACCCCAAGAAGGGACCGGTCCCATCCAACTACCGACCAATAACCTGCCTCAGTACTACATGGAAGCTCCTGTGAGGCATCATATCGGCTAAGATGAACAGGCACATGGGTCAATACATGAGCGGGGCACAGAAAGGGATTGGCAAGAATACCAGAGGCGCAAAACACCAGCTACTGGTAGACAGAACAGTCAGCTGAGACTGCAAGACCAGACTGACCAACCTGTGCACAGCCTGGATTGATTACAAGAAGGCCTATGACTCAATGCCCCACAGCTGGATACTGGAATGCCTAGAATTGTACAAGATCAACAGGACCCTAAGAGCCTTCATCAGGAACTCAATGGGGATGTGGCGTACAACACTAGAGGCCAACTCCAAGCCCATAGCACAAGTCACCATCAAGTGTGGGATCTACCAAGGAGATGCTCTGTCCCCACTGCTGTTCTGCATAGGCCTGAACCCCCTCAGTGAGATCATTAACAAGACTGACTACGGATACCGACTACGAAACGGAGCGGTTGTCAGCCACCTCCTGTACATGGATGACATAAAGCTGTATGCCAAGAGTGAACGAGACATCGATTCACTGATACACACTACCAGGCTATACAGCAATGACATTGGAATGTCGTTCGGACTGGAGAAGTGTAGTCGGATGGTAACAAAGAGAGGGAAGGTAGTCAGAACTGAGGGGATTGAACTACCAGAAGGCAACATTGCAGACATAGAGGACAGCTACAAGTACCTGGGGATCCCGCAGGCGAATGGGAACCATGAAGAAGCCGCTAGGAAAGCTGCAACCACCAAGTACCTGCAGAGGGTCAGGCAAGTCCTGAGGAGTCAGCTGAACGGTAAGAACAAGATCCGGGCCATCAACACCTACGCCCTGCCCGTGACCAGGTACCCTGCTGGGGTAATAGGCTGGCCAAAGGAGGAGATAGAAGCCACTGACATAAAGACAAGAAAGCTCCTGACCATGCATGGAGGGTTTCACCCCAAGTCCAGCACCCTGAGGCTGTACGCTAAGCGGAAGGAAGGAGGCCGGGGACTGGTGAGTGTCAGCACCACAGTCCAGGATGAGACAAGAAACATCCACGAATACATCACGAAGATGGCCCCAACTGACAGCGTGCTCAGTGAATACCTCAGGCAGCAGAAACCCAAGAAAGAGGAGGAAGGCGAGGAACCATCAAGGAACCTGGAAGTACATGGTATGTACCACCGGCAGATAGAGGAGGTGGCTGATATCCAGAAATCCTACCAGTGGCTGGACAAAGCTGGACTGAAAGACAGCACGGAGGCACTAATCATGGCAGCACAAGAACAAGCTCTGAGTACAAGATCCATAGAGGCTGGGGTCTATCACTCCAGGCAAGACCCCAGGTGCAGGCTGTGTAAAGATGCCCCTGAGACAATCCAGCACATAACAGCAGGGTGCAAGATGCTAGCAGGCAGGGCATACATGGAGCGCCATAACCAAGTGGCCGGCATAGTATACAGAAACATCTGTGCCGAGTATGGCCTGGAAGTTCCGAGGTCAAAATGGGAGACGCCCCCAAGGGTGGTGGAGAATGACCGGGCTAAGATCCTGTGGGACTTCCAGATATAGACAGACAAATTGGTGGTGGCTAACCAACGGGACATAGTGGTGGTGGACAAACAGAAGAAGACAGCCGTAGTGATTGATGTAGCGGTTCCGAATGACAGCAACATCAGAAAGAAGGAAAACGAGAAGCTGGAGAAATACCAAGGGCTCAGAGAAGAGCTCGAGAGGATGTGGAGGGTGAAGGTAACGGTGGTCCCCGTGGTAATCGGAGCACTAGGTGCGGTGACTCCCAAGCTAGACGAGTGGCTCCAGCAGATCCCGGGAACAACATCGGAGATCTCTGTCCAGAAGAGCGCAGTCCTGGGAACAGCTAAGATACTGCGCAGGACCCTCAAGCTCCCAGGCCTCTGGTAGAGGACCCGAGCTTGAAGGATAAACCGCCCGCAGGGGTGAGATGGGTGTTTATATATATATATATATATATATATATATATATATACACACACACACACACAAACTGTCTTTGAGTACTTTTAAGCCCTTCACCCATTCACAACCTGCTCAACCACCTCAGCCGAAGCCACTCAAACATGTCTGAGAGCACGAGCTGTCCTGTTAGCCTTCAATGACTATTTTGGACCTAAAAAGGGAGCATTGAGTACAACCAGTCTATGAAGACAGTACTCATACTTGTGGTGTGTGACCCAGAGTTAAACAAAGTGCTCATCCAAGCATTGCTGGAGCACTTGCTAGCTGCACTCCATAATCTGGCAGAATCAGCAAACGTTGGATGGTAATCCAAGCCATCTGCCACTCACCCCCAACTGGTTGCGGCAGATGGCTGCCCCTCCGTGAGCCTGGTTCTGCTGGAGGTTTCTTCCTGTTAAAAGGAAGTTCTTCTTTCCCACTGTCACTAAAGCGTTTGCTCACAAGGGGTCATATGGTTGTTGGGATTTTCTCTGGTTTCTTTGCTTTATTGTTGTGTCTTTACCTTACAATAACTGAATTGAATTGTAAATTATGGTAGGGTTACATGGTGGAAAAGGCTTTAGGCAACTTACGAAAAAAGTCTACCTAAGACACAACATAAACAGGTAGAAAATATTTTTCAGTTTCAGTTTTAATATGTGACAGTATTGTGCAGGCTCATGAAGAGGTACAGGATTAAGTCACTTTACTTATTGTTGTACAAAAGTATTAAACAGTTACGTTACTGTTAAAATTTCCAACGAAAACACTTCCTAGGTTACTTTTGTGCTTACATTTGACTTGTGCTGTGTCACTGTATACAATGCTGTGTCACTAGTATTGCACTATAATGCTGCTGGCGGCACCTTGTGGCAACAGATTCACACTTTCGATGGCATCAATGACAGTGGCTCAATAGAAAAGACGTACAGAAAATGCCCTTGAGTTTGTTCACACTTATAAATGCTGCCTAGAAGCTGCGATCAGTATTTTTTTTCTACATCCTTATAAATATCATTATCTCAGATTTCCTTGAAATACTGCACTATAATTTTGAGGTTGTATTACCCACTCCTAACACGTTGTAGTATTTGAAAGAAGACATGAAATTGAAGGAAGGCAGATGAAGGGCATTAGTTCAGGAGTGTGAAGAGTTTTACAAAAAGTTAGAGTTGGAAGAGAAAAACAATCAACAAAGGTGAGGGGAAGAATGACAGTTTCTTTAATATCCGGCTGGCGGGTAATGTTTTCTTACACAGCAGTGTGCGTCTGTGTGTGTGTATTTTCCAGTAGTTCATTTCACATCCCTGGGGATTTCCCAGCTGTCAACAGACCATAGCTACATAAAAAGGTGACTGACAGATGGAGGTCTGGTTCAAAGGCCACACCTAGTTAGTGTCTAATTATTAAAGAACACAAGACTCCAGCAATGTTTACACACTTAGTTTTCTGTACTGCGCTGATGTGTAAGTAGTCTTTTAAATGTCAGTGTCCTGTTAAAGCTAATGACACTGGCTCCTCATTCTGACATGTTTCTGGTTTTTCAGCATTCAAAAAAAAGGAAAACTGTCAGCCAGCGGATCCACAGTGAAAACAGCGTTCCCACCCCAATACTTGCGTCCAATCTGATTTTAATGGGCCTCACTTCTTTAGCCCTCAGCTCATTTCCGCCTTTCCCTCAGAGCTGTCACTCACTGGGTCAGCAGGGAGAGAGAAAGAGAGCGCATGCTGTGCCAGCTGTCTAGAGTTACATCTACCCTTATGCTTTTTGGGTCTAATGGCAATAAACTTTCCGAAAGCTCAAAAGGCCATATAAAAGAACTTGCTAGAAAACAAACGCATGCATGACTGCCCTATTCTCACACAGATACATTCACGTATACACCAATGCAAATGTATGCACACACATTACATATTGACTCTGAAAAAGGATGGGGAGGAAAGTGTGTATGCTTTGCGTGAGCTCATACACAGGTCAAGATGATGTCCCATCTCATATCTGTCAGCACCCAGAGTTTATTTATTCGGTAAGATTAGCATTTGTTGACCTAGTCACATGATCTGAGAGCGGGAGGTGCAGAACCCTGAGCACCCTAGAGAGTCAAGATCAGGACGTGATGAGAGACACGGGCCTGTGACCTAACACACACAGCCATGCACACAATCATTGACCTCCTCCTTTTACTTTCAAATGTTAAATTTTTCCCATCATTCCTTTACTTTGACTTTTGTCACCCTCTGCTGTTCTTTTTAACCCCCCTCCCTTCCTTCTCTTCTTCCACTGGTGAATTCTTTTTCTTAACACTGAAATATTAGCCAAAGCAACACATGAAAATGCTTCTTACGCTCCTTGAATGACAGCTCTTGAAATAACCTTGATAAAAGATATCAGTGTATTACTTAGTTACAATTTACCCTGTACAATACTGACTTAGTGAGCAGAAACCTCCTCTCAGCAGATAAACAGCACCTCATCTGTTAGTTGATGAATGAAAAACCAACTGATAACAACTTCAGTCTCCTTTTTACTAAGCCAAAAGCAAAAATTCTTTTTTATCAATGACAGAAATATCTGCTTTTTTAGCAATTAATTAAAAGTTAATCAAAATAAACTGAGTCCTACGGTGCATCAATTCTTCTCTCTCATCATTTCCCAGTGATTAAATGGGCTTCACATTTCTATTACAAAGAGGAATTCCACCAATTTAACACTAGACCTGAAAACTCACTCAGCCTTACAGTACATCAGCTCTTCTCTCTCATCACTGCCCAATAATTAAATGGTCCTCACATCTTTATCAGGAACAGGAATTCTACCAATTTAACAATATAACTGAAAAACAACTGCTGCAAAAAAGCACTACATGTTCTGCAGTTTACACCCTCTCTTCTACCTGCTTTAACTATATCCAATAAAGCCTTAAAAAGAACTTTATTATTACTTTTTTTTGTAGTACATAGCATCTAATACTGGATCCATCTTGTACAGCCGACAGTTGTTTATTGTGACCTTATTGTATTTGCCTGTGTCATCCTCATTCCTTTCCGTTTTCTACTTATTTCCATCTCCTCATAGCCTTTTCTTCCAAGACCACATGGAGAACAATACTGCATTCATAGCTGATGCTAACAGTAAGCTCTGACCAAATGCTCAGATTGCCTTTCTCGCACAATTACATACCCACTCGCAATGCAGAAAACCAACACTGAGCCAACTCCTGCTTCATACACATGCATGCACACACACACACACGCACGCACACACACACACACACACACACACACACACACACACACACACACACACACACACACACACACACACACACACACACACAGACACTGGAAAGAGTATAAAAGAGTTGGCAGTGCACACAAACGGACAGAGAACGGCAATTAAACAAGCAAAAACAAATGTCCAAACATACGTCATGCCTGATCTCCATTAATTGAATTAGTCATCCTTAGCATCATCTGTTGACACAGCTCTCAGCCAAGTTTATCTTCTTTGTCCCTGCTTGCCTGTTTTGCCTTTTTTCCTCATCCCTCTCATCGCTTTTTCTTTTTAGGACTCAGTTACATTTCTGCTCTCTTGGTTTTGCCTAAAAGATAAATGTCGCACCTAAACTCTAGTAACAAGCAACTTGTGCTTTGGAGGATGAAAGGATAGAAATGCAAATGCATGATTACATTATTGTTGGTATGAAATATTTGATCTGGACTCTCCTAAAAAGACCATCTTTGATAACTAAAGTAAATATGAAACATAAAAATAAAAATAAACATAAGTGCCTTATTGTACACTTGGAATATTTGTCTTCAATGACAAAAGCAGACAATCAAAAAGCTAAAAGCTAACTTACCTGATATGTTCCAATGCCTATGTGTTTGGGATCAATCTTCACAAGCTCAGCCAGCGGATCTTGGACACGTCTTCCAATCGACACTGCCATCACACACACACACACACACAACATAAGATACCTCTATGTCTCATGGGAATCCGTGGTTTGTGTTTTTCATAAACTTGGTATTTGACTCACAGTTATTGAATATGCAAATCCATAGTAGTATGCGTAATTACTCGATATGCTAATTGTCTGCATATTACTGTGTTGGCCTTAGGGCAGGCCAAACCTAATTGTCATTCCTCCACCCCCACTAATAATAATTAAAGCTGGCATTCAGCTGGAGTTGCTGCACCTGTCATTTAGCTTGCTGATAGACGTTTGAGCCATGAACCTTTAAAAACACCAATTTATCCGGTTCTGTGCCCTCTGGCAAAAACAATCAAACGTAGCACACAAACAAATACACAATACTCCTCAACCAACGTCGGGTTTCTTTTATGACAGAGTCTTTAAGGCTTTGGTCACACATCTTTTCTGTTTTTCTGAATGACAAAGAGAAAAATTACAATAATCTTATTCACATACACACGGCATTTCCCCACGAGCACACACCAAGCGGAGAAGAATAACACAACCAATCAATTGTGTACTTACATAACCATGGGCAAGACAAAGGGGATGCCAGCTCTGGGCGTTACCGTACACTGTTATGTCTTTTCCATTTATGTAATTTTTAAAAAGAGAAAAAGCAATATATACATAAATATTTTTAGTAGTTCGAGCTTTCCTAAAAAATAGAACTTAAAAAAACTGCTATACTCCCCAAACTTTGGCATCACAACACAATTATGACCAATGATTTGCTCATTCATTGATCAGTTTCAGGGAACAGTTTGTCCCTTCATTTGTCCTTCCTTTCCAGCTCTATCCACCGTTTTGTGTATGTAGTGTGCTGCATGGGATGCATCAGATTCTGATCTTTGAGGTGGAAAAGGCAGACAAAGGGAAGAATAGGATGTAAGAGAGGGAGTATGTCTGGAATCAATGGTTCTCCTCTCTCTCCTCTGGCTGCGGCAGGAGCCTGCTGCCTGAGATAATATTTAGACAGGGATGGAGTTTCAACCCTAGCCTTGCTCAGTACACCACCAAAACTCTCCTATACTCTTTCCATTTATCCTGTCTCTAACCCCCCACTCCCCCACCCACTCTGAAGGGAGGTTATTTGTAAATGGAGTCCAGCAGAACTCTCCAGCACTTATTGAAAGTTTATGAGCCAAATACAGTACTACAAAAATGGGAAGCAATGAAGAGCACAACAACTGACGAAGGCCCTGGCCAGACACATTACTCAGGAGAAAACGGAGACATCCAGCCTTCTGGTGAGACACTGATGATGTGGCTGCACAGTTTTTGTTGCAGAGCATGAACTGAGAAAGAAAATGAACTGCTCGCACTCCTCTCAAACGTCATTACTCTCCATCAGATCACGAGCTGAAAAAACTTGATTACAACAGGCCAACTTTTAAAGAGATGCAGCATGTCTGCAATAAGTGACTGAAAACCAGTTAGTGACAGCAGTCCTCTGATCAGAGGGGAGACGGGAGGAGCAGAAATAAGTGGAACAAAACCAGTAATGCCTGGGAATGGGTAAAATATTACCTATTACCACTAGGTGTCCCTAATCTCAAAATAATCAGCGTAATAAGTCAAACCCCCCCTGCATACAGTGTTACACAGCCATTCATTTAGACTAAGGCAATAGCAAAGATACCCCCGAAAGGCAAAACAGACACACACTGTTATTCATGGTGTCGAGGCTTAGCATCCAAATATAAATTCAGTAGATTTCTTGAGGTTTTCGTTATGGGTATAAATATGGCTCTCTGCAAGTGCTCTGTGCTGCTGACCACAGGATACTAGTGAGGAATAATCCAGCCTTGGCTGATTTATGGTTTTTATAGAGGAAGTCTGCTGGAAACATTTATTCTCCAAAACTCAGTGTGATTCCTTTATATTCTACTGTGTTTTCAATGACGTAGTATGTGCAGAGAGTTAGGAAGAATTGGCAAGGGAGGTAGAGAGGTAAAGCAAAGCTAGGGCGACAGAGGAGAACCAAAAAGCAATGCCAGAAATTCACTGATGTGTGAAAGCATTTTGCAAAAAAAAAAAAAAAGGTGGAAAATAAAATTGAAGCTGAAACCAGTGGACATACAGCTGTTCCCGACTTACCAAATTTCCAACCTTATTCATATTACTATCCACAAAAACAACACATTAAACCAGGAAAAATGTAATTGCTACTTGACAACAATCAAGCTTTGCAGCTTGGTGTACCTGCACTCCTAAGGTTAGGGTCCAGGTCTGGCATCTCTTGGACTGCCTCGGGACTCACACTGTAGATGGATGCTCCTGCCTCATTGGTTATACTAGGGAAGATATGGGAAAGAAAGAAAAGTAAGAGTTAGAAAAGTAAAGGATGGCTTTGGGAAGATACTGGCAGAGATGTATAAAGGAAAAAGGGAAAACATACAGGTAGGACAGTGGGGGGAAAGGTGAAAAAGAGGTGAGAAAGATGGGTTTGCATAGGGTGAAAACTGTGAGTTAAGGAGAGGGAGGAGGAAACTAATTAAAACAGCTATTACTACTTGAGAGACATCATCATAATTAAACATGCCTTACATCTTTAATAATGTACTTGAAAAGTCCTTAAAACTGTTACTTTATTTGACTCTAGTTACCCCCTTTGTAGCCATGACAAGCCAAAATAGCATCATGACTAGTAGTCCTGCACCCTTAACATTAAGATCTCAGTTACAGTCTTTCAAATGCCTTTAAGTATTCTGACACTTGGCAGCAGGTGTAAAAAACAACTTGCACTCCAAATGCATGTATGAGTCACTGCCTCATGTACCTATGAATACTTAACATGTTCAGAAGAAGTTAGCTAGTCAGTTAAGTGATTGAGTCAATTTGCCCACTGTATGGTATGCACTTTAGGCAACTATAAATTCACAACCATACATTTTTCTGCATATATGATTCAGAGTACGGCCACTTTTTCACACTGAGCTCTCACAAAAGAAAGTGTGACTCAGTGGTAAGATACAGAACCTCTTTACAGCAAATCGTGTGGCACTTCTGCCATCTAGTGGTAGTTTTGGTGCACTGTTTGCCAGCCTCTATAGAGTATTACTATAGACCAGGGATGTCAAACTCACTTAATCTCGTGAGCTATTTTAATCTTAAGTGAGGCATAGAAATGCTACTTCTCTTTCTGTCAGTGTAAAGAAACATAACTAAACATTTAATCCCTGAGATGTCTCACGATAGCAAAAAGAAGTGCAATTTCAACAGCATGCTTCATTTTTCTACATGATAAATGTAGAAAAAGAAAATAATTTTACAGACTGTCCTTTATTTATAAATCTAAAAGTTTTTGTTCATTCACAAAAAATGTGAAATTTATATAACAGAAAGTGACAAACATGAACTTTTCTGTCATTTATTAGATTATGTATTACTTAACTACTTTGGTGCATTATAAGTGTCAAAGGGGTAGGTCTATATCACTAAGGAACAAAAGGAAAAGCTGTTAATGTAATCAAAATACAATTAAAAGTTCAAAATGCTGCATTCATTCACATTTTCCAAAGCCATGTCAGGACTGAGTCATGATGTCAGACATACCAAGTTTCAACTAAGTCCTAAGTAATATAATTCTTCTTTCTGCCCAGTTATCTATAAATTTAAGTAACATTTAAAAAATCAATTTACATGTTGCTGCAGAAAGAAAATCATTAGAATTATGCATAGAATATATAAGGTTAGAAAATAAAACCAACAGTCTGCCTTAATATTTAACATAATTAACCATTAAATAAACTTTTAACAACTCAACAGAAGTCGAGGTCTTTGACAATTCCAGTATTCTTGTTATATTTCATATATATCTTATAATTAAATTACTGGCAATATAAGAATTATACAATTTCCCTGTTAATGAATTCAGTCTAAAGTTGGCTGCTTATCATCCATCACCACACATGCAAGATGGTGGTACAACAAAGCCACTGATACCCATGTTAATGTTGATGACACACAAATGAAACTGCCAAATTGTTTAGTCCTCCTATTCTCTTGAGGGGGATTTGGAGAAAGAAAGAAGGGGGAGTTCCCTCAGGGCTAACCAATATGACAAGAGGGTCAACCCCTCCCCTATGTCCAAAACTAAGGTCTTCCATAGTGCGCTCACACACACAAACACACACGCGTGCACATATACTATCCCAGAGGCCTGGACCTTGCTACAACAACCTTGCCAATTATAAGTATCTCATTAATGAGGAGTGGCAGAGGCCGTCTGATGAGAATCGCATTTAAATTAACTTGTCTGTCCACCCTCCCTTTTTCTTTCTCCTTCCCAATATCTTTATTGAGCCCTTTCTCCATTACACTGTTCTTTTTGTTAACCTCCCATCCATCGCGCTGACAGCTGACATATCGCCATGGTGACACTACTAACGAGCAATGGCACATGACCTTCAAGGAGGTCAAAACAAAGCTGGTCATTAACCTGACACACATGGGCTCGCGCAGAAACATGCAGGTTTGCAGAGACACAAATTTACATGGTAGGTAATGCAGATTAAGACCGAAGATTTCGCTTATATAAACAAAATCATTCACTATACCTAAATCTCAATCTTCCAACAGCAAATGCAAAGGGCCAAACAATTATATATGTATTTATATACATATGAATGTGTATTTCCCAACCCTGATCTCTCTCTCTGCCCGCAAAACAGAGTGGGCAGGTCAATGAGGTGTAGCACCTACACCGTTTATGTTTTTCAAGAAAAATTACAAGAGAGAGAGAGATGCTGTAGACTGAGTGAAAAAAAAAGATGGTACAATGAAGCATACACAGGACATATGAAAGTTGAGAATAGGGTGAGAGAAGAAAGCAAGGCCACCAGCCCCTATCACGTCTGACTTAATTAAGGCTGCTGCTGGGGCATCTGGGTAACCACTGTCATGGATACAGCTCTGAGCCCTCATCGCCATAGCATCTATGACTGCAGCCATAGTGAGGGGATCGCCCTGGCAGCCAGCAGAAGGTCATCTGTGCTTGGATGGTGGATGAATGGACAGATAACACACACACACTCACTCTCTCTCTCTTTTGTATACAAAGTCAGTGGTTGCCTCTTGGTGTGAAGCAATGATTTCTGGCACTGTAGGGATATCTTTCACTTGCATGTTCATTTGCTCTCTTAATTGTACACACACATAAATATAGACTTGCCTTTAGCCATGCCCTTTCCTGGGGGAAAGTCACAAACTCAATGGTCCACACACACACACACACAATGACTGGCATCCTGCTACTCCTCAAGAAAACAGAACTGTTATTAGCCACAAAGCCCCAACTCAACAACTTGAAGAAAGGGATGCTGTAACTGAATATCTGTCTATTTAGATGTTTGTTGTTTAGGCCCTATGGTTTTATATTTCAGTAGTCTGATATTTCTCTTTTTAATTTGGAAATACCCTTACACTTAAGATGCTTTAGTTCACATAATTGTTGCCAATTTTGGAACTTTTTATACCAATTTTATGCTTTTTTCATAAAAGGAATGAATAAAAAAAATCAGTAGACAGGAGTGCTTTGCCTCTCACACTTAAAGGAGCTGTAGCATCCACAGTCCGCGCACAGTCAATTACCAGCAGGTGCATTCACTTGAGAGAGTAAATCAAGTAAAACATGCCTAGTAAAGAATATATACAATATATATGTGTAAAATACATAATATGACCAAATGCTGATGAATAAATCCCCCAAAACTGATTCTGTTTATCTGGATGTAGCGTTTTCAGTGGGAGAAATGATGAATTTAAAAAAAGCATTCTGTGTGCTGCAAAGATTAAGAACTTTGAAATCACTTATTTTGTAATTCAGCTGGACAACTAACCTAAACCTACATCCAAAGCAAGAGATATTTTTTAGAATGAAGATGAGGGATATAACTGCCAAAAGTCAGTCACTTGAATTCAGCAAGACTTGGCATGCATTTCACTTGCTTAAAAGAGATCCCATATAGAAGGCGAGTGTAGGTAGCTGCAATCTGCTGCTTAATATGCAAAAGAAAGCAGCAAAGGGTATTGATCTCCAGTACCGTTCTTTCTGTGTTAATGATACCCAGTCAAACTGAAGTAGAAACCTTCTTATTTACTGCTTTACTTAAATATGGTAAGGAAAGGAGTTTGAGAACACAAACTTTGTTGCCCAAATATGTCTAACCTGGACCATGTTTTCTATTCCAGCAACTGTGTTTGTGTTCAGGATACTTGGATTGGCCTCATTTTATTGCCTCAGAATGAGCTGTAACATCAAATGTTGTCACCCAAAAATAAATTTGCACGTGCGCACACACACACACACACACACACAAAAACACACACAGTAAGTTTCTCTGTCCCGGCTGCTCAAACAGCTTCGTTCCATTGTTCAGTCAGCTGCAAAGCTTGACCTGAGGGAGACAAATTGAGGGATGCGCCATATCGCGCTCTCTCTCTCTCTCTCTCTCTCTCACACACGCACACGCACACACACACACACACACACACACACACACGTCGGTTCTGAAGACAATGACATTTTTCACAGAGAAAAGCGTCCAAATGGCAGGTGTCAGAGGCCGTCAGTCTCTTTCGAGGCGCTAGAAGGCAGGCAGCCGAACGCACACACACATAAACTCCAACTGCCAGTGTGAGGCATGTCTGAAAAGAGCAAAGCCTCACAGACACTCACGTCAATCTGGTAGCAGGAAAGGCCTGCACTTGTGTCATACACAAAAGCATACACAACCACATGCAAACACGCAATACACACATGGCATGTCACACACATTCATCACACATTTTTGTCACACAAGACTGTTGTAGGGAACAGTGTAACCCTAGGGTGAAACGTGGGGAAGAAGGGACTGAGGCTGGCCACCAGTGAGCACGGTGGGAGGAGCGACAGGCCTGTGGCTCCTCAGAATGAAAGTGGCAGATATTTACTGTCCACCACCTGCAAATGCCAAGTCCTCAACCCAACCCAAACCATCTGTGACTATGTTAAGCTAAAAAAGTCCAAATATACCTTCTTCAAAAAACAATACTGCTTGAATTATTTGTTTTTTTACAAGCCGTTTAGTTCAGTAATGGAAAGAGCAAAATATCTCCAAGAGCTCCGTGAGGATGAAAGGAAAGAGAGCACCAAAAAGCTTCCTGCTTTGTGCCAAAAAGAAAGGGCAAACGAGATCAAATGGAAAAAGCTGTGAAGAGCACAGAAGGTGGGCACAGATGTCACAGTGCTTTTCATGCCCTTTAGACTTTCACACTTTAAAGGGGAAAAGGTTTCAAGGAAAAAGTAGAAAGTAGCTATCCCACTATTATTAACACATAAGTCATGCCATCATAATTCATATCAAATTCAATTAATTCTTCTTTCAGATCTCAATCTTTTTTTGTTTCATTAAAAAAAAAAAAAGCATGGTAACACTGTGACTGATTAGAAGAAATGTCTACTATCTGCAATACATGAATGCATTTTTACTTTATACATAACAACAGACAATACACATTCATTTTGCAACTAACTAAACTATTTATTTAACCCATCCTTTTAAGGTTAAACAAATAAATACATTTTCTATATATTTATTAAGTTGAAACTCTGAAGTTGAGGACTTTCCTTAAATAATCATGATAAATGCAAATGATAATGTTTTTCTTCTGACCTGTAAGTTTTCCACTAACACACAACTTGGGTTTTGTTCAAAAACGTTTAGCTAAAGATACCACATCTCAACCCCACGAGCCACAACCTGTCCACAAAGTATTAAAAGAGAATTTGTTCCGTTATATTTTCTTCTGTCTGAAATGTTTACTCAATACTTCCACCATTTTCTGCATCAGACTCGATTCATTATGAATTTTAAGGCAAAGACATAACTTCTTTGTTTACCCGTGGGTTTATTTTCCTCTTCTAATATGAAGATGCACCCCAAAGCCAAGCTGAGGCCTTTCCATGCCTCTAAATCCATCTGTCCCTCTGTACCACCTCCTACCCAACCTTCAATGGGGCCTGAGTGCCTGGATGTCACTCAGTCATCGCTTGTCCTGCCACTGTATGTTCATCACTCTCTCAGCTTGGCCCTGGGAGCATGCCTGGACACAGGACATGACAGGGGATACACATACCCGCACCCACATACAGTCATAAATACAGTCTCCACCACTCTCCTCCAGGTCCATCAGTAGCAAGTAATAATGATCTCATCCCAACAGGAGCGAGCCAGAGGGCAAGACAGTCAAGGACTTATTGTAAGCATGCCTGTGTGCCAGGGCAAACAGAGGCTGTTATTAGACACTGCTATTTAACTTTTTCTTCTGCTGCTTGTGTCGATCTCATCTACAGTATGAACCATTTAAGGAAAAATAATGACTAGCATGAGAAAGAGAAACGGCATAATACTTTTATCAACTAAAAGTACAACTTTGACAAAACCCACAGCTCAACGACAAGTAAGAAAGGGCCGAAAAAAGAGATTCAATTAAAATAAACTGTAGCAAAAGTCACCAAATGGCCAAAGTAGTTTTATTACGACAGAGCAACACAAAAAACTATTTCATTTTAACACACTGCAATTTATCAGGTCATTTATTCAACGCAACAGGACTGGTGGTTGGAGTTGTGACATGTAGGCCCGCAGGATCTGATTGTGTGTTTATGAAAAAGGATAAAAGAGTCAGTCATCCCATTGCCTTGAGGAGCGACAGAGAAAGTGGTCAAGAAATTGGATGTCGTTTCTGTTTGCCTTTAGCAGTGGTCAGAGTGCGTGTGTATCATCACAGTTGCCCAAAGATCTCCCTAACCTTACCCCACATATTCTTGCCCTCTGATATAATAACATCAACCTATTACAGCCAAACACTGTCAACTTGTCAGCCTTCATGCTCAAAGCTCAAAACATGCAAAATAGTGAAATGCAATGGTAAATGTATCACAGTTCAGTCGTAACACTGTGAAAACAGGAAGTGTTTAAAACTGACCTGCTGATCAAATTTAAGCACAATATTTTTGCACTGAACCCTCTCAGCTTTTATCATTTGTAAACCTCAGTCCAATTTACTGTGCATGCGTGCGTGCGTGCGTGCGTGCGTGCATGTCTTTCCTACCAATAAGATTCCCTCACAAAAATCTGGAAACCACCTGACGAAAGTGACAGAGACCACTGTCATGTCATATCACCGAGCACAACGCTACACCAACACGCAAACATTCCCACTCGAGCATCTGTCTGGCCCGTGTTGTGCACCCTTGTGAGCTTTGACAAAGCCTGCATGCTCTATCAGTGTTAAAGCACAATGACAGCTGAGGTCAAGCTGCTCTAGCCAGGCAAGTAGGAGAAAGAAAGACACACGCACACATACTGAGCAGTGAGCTAGCAAAGAGCAGGTGTTAATGACAATGCCCAGGCAATCAGAGCAGATGCACTCTGGCACATACTACGCACCTAAACTCACATCTATACAGACCTTTAAGTCACCTACAACCGAGAAAATAGTTTACTCAAGTCAGAAATTTGGAGCTTCCTTCTAATGTGTCCCAGAATGATGTCCAGCAGGAGGTCTTAACATTATCCGGGCACAGCTGTATGGCAAGTAACCTAATGTGCATTCAGTGAGGGCCATCATCGCCACAGACAAACCTTGTCAGCTTAATATTACCTCATGCTGTATAATTTCCTGCAGGATACTGGTCATCCATAGAGGCATTGTTCAAGCTTAATCATGCAAGGTTACTGTGTGGTGAATCTTATAGGACTATGAAGAACCAGATCGTGTGATATAATTCTCACATGGCAAAGACAAGAAAAGAAAAATACAGGAAGCAACACTGAAGTCCTTAAAAGCTGTCATACTTAATCCTCCACTGCTAACATCTAAATATATTTTTTTTCTTATGATAATCCTGTTTCAATAACCTTGAGTTTTATGCTAGTATATACTCCTTAAACGTCTTTGTACTATGTCAAAACTCACAATCTTCTCTTGAATATAAAAGGTTTTATATAATTTGAATAAAATATTAATTAACATAACAGAGATTATCCGCTTAACTGGTCAACTGGAAGCCAAGTTCGCTCACCATCTTTTTCATTAAATAAAAAAAAAAAAACAACAAAACAAAATTTAAGAGAACTAGGCCTGAATTATTATGGAGAGTGTGTTGAAATCAGACACAAATATGCACATTGTAGGCAGTTTGTTCAATGTACCTTTGTTAAAAAAGCCTTGTACAGCCACAATGATAGCATCAACCCACCAAAATATTTATGATGTCATATGCTTATTATGAAAAAAAAATCCTGAAAGCAAATCAGTGCTGAAAAAATTAATTAACCGATCAACAAAATATTTATTCAGCAACAATTTTAATAATCACTACTGGTTAATTTCACATTCCAGCCTCTCAAATGTGAAGATTTGTCGCTTTTCTCTATTGAATTACAGAATATTAAACAGCTGAAAGCATAAAATAATGAAAAGATTAATTGCTGTGATTGTATTTCTCCATTTTGTATTTTCTAAAGTTGTGATTATTAAAGAATCAGAATCATTTTTATTTGCCCAAGTTTGTGCACACAATCAAGGAAATTTGCAAAAACAGAAACGTTTTGTTAAATAGGCAGTATATACAAATGAGTTACATTTTTTACTTGCAGACTTTCAGTAAGTGCAGAATTGAGTAGTGCAATGTGCATATGTTCATATCACCTTCATATAAAAGGTACAGTAAGTAGCTTTTTGTGGTTATTTATCAGAAAAAAAGAATGCTGTATTCATAAAAATACAATGATTAGTGTGTAATTACATCTTCTAACAAACTGATGTGGACAAGACAGACATTGTAACTTGTAAGGTGACATGTTGTACACCTTACAAGTTACTTTATATTTAAATATCACAAATAGCTGATTCAAATTATATATAAGCATTTACCTTTTGGACATCTATATTTACATCATCAATTTTTCATTCTGTCTTACTCCCCCTCCACACATGCTCTTTCCTCCCTCATTTCCCCCTCCTCACCTTAAGCCTCATCTCCGGTACTAAAGTTAGAAAATGTGAATAAATATGCTTATCTATCTTGGATATTGTTGCAGTCACTTATTCACTGAAGATAACACATCCGACACTACCATCTCTTAAAAAAACAAACAGTAGGCAGGCTAAACAGCAGCAGCTGGTTATAAGCTAACATTATTCCAGCTAATGTAAGGCTCAAGTGTCTTACAAATTACACTCTCCCTCTGATAAACAGTTTGATAACATTCTCACATAGTTATTCACCAAGTGTCCCTGTAAAACAATGTTTAATCCATTGTTTCACTAAGTTCAGTGAACAGTGGCAAGAACATCATGATTGTGGACAGAAAACGCTGGACACAAGCTTCACTGACTCATCGACTCTTATTGGACTCCTTTCACAAAGTTTTGCAGCCTGTTCCAGAAACAAATAGACATGGGAAAGTGGCATATTGACAGCTGAGGTAGACAGCGAAGTGACAGGCTGCAGTGCCAGCTAGAGTTGTTTGTCCCACATCAGCCACTGTAGCTAGGTTTATACACTTGAATTGGGAGAGGTAAGAAAACAGAATTCAATTGACTGCAATCTGAAATCTACCAATATGGTGAGATTTACACACTGTACCTTTAAAAAAATCAGAAAGAACTACATATATGTCAATAATGGTACTGTGTACTTTTTGTGGCCTAATGAAATTACTCTGTGCACTCCAATGTACATAATTTCTGCGCTATCAGGGAAACAAATAGGGATGACTACTACAGCTGCACAGAATAAAACAAGCTTTCACATCTGTAGCTCCAAAATGACATAAAATGACATAGTCTTACAGACAAAGACTCAAATCTGTGCACTTGTTTTACCGTCTTTGGAAAAGGCCACACTTCTAAAGCATTATGTTGATGCAGAAGATGAAAGTTAGACTTAAACAGGACTAAGGCAAGGAAAACTGCATGCACGCATACACACGCGCGCACACACACATACACACAGTCAAAATACAAGTAGGGATGTCCTGCAGGCTGCCATTTCTGGCTGTCATTCCATCTGAGCACTGAGGCAGAAGGACAGAGAGCGAAAGAGAGACAGGCGAGTAGAGAAGACAGGGTGGTGAAGGGTGGGGGTGGTGACACAATGAAGGCTCACAGGGAGACAGGAAGCAGACGGTGCAAATGAGGCCGGGGACTTTAATGAACTACGGCACAGTCAAAGCTGGCAGAAAAAGTGGAGGAAAAGAGAAGAGAGGGGAGGTCTAATTACCAACACATGTGTTTGCAGAGGTACACACAGAGCCAAACAAGCCAGCCCAACCTAATACCTCTAACGGTATTCTAGTAAAAATATTAAAATACTGGTAATGCCAAACTTTTACTGTCTGATTCTATTTAAAATGGTAATAGCATAATAACTAGCAGCAGATGACAAAAAAAGCAGGGTGAAAAACAAGGGTCACCAAAGGTATAGCAATGGTAACACAGGGAGAGACACTCACTTTGTAAATACCCTGAAACCACTATTTTGTCTTCCTGGTTGTTTTCCACCACTGTGATTTGGCTAGCTACGGATTCCTAAAAACCTTCCTACATCTGTCAAGCAAAAACCATTGGGCACCAATTTGGTATCACGTCAGCCTACAAAAGCATGCAAACATGCTAAGTATACAAGAAAATAGGTCAATTAATTACTTTGGGGTCATACACAGCCAGCACTAAGACCCCTACTGTTTCTGATGCTACACAGCTATTCTACATCACTGTCATCATCCTTGTGGTCACAGTAATGAGTATGTCTTAGTAGCAAGTCAGGGTCAGCTGTGGGTCAACCAGCAGGGGAGTGAGACCCTCACAGTAAACAACCATCACTCCTTGAGGCCAGTTATTCTTTAATCAGCCATGCAATCATTGTCATTCTTCAAGAGATGCTTCTGTCATATTTGACACAATTAACCAGATATCTTAAAGGAGTTTTAAGGAAAAACACATATTACTAACACAGCAGGTATTAGGGATGTTAATCCATTTTAGATCAATAAATGTTGACAACTAATATATTAACCAACAGGCTAGCTATACCATTTCCCCTGCACCCTACAACTTTTTCCATTTGTACCAGGAGAATGACTCCATCCTGCATAGAATGATTTTCCATGCAGCAGGAATGACAGAATAAAAAACATGCAGAAATAAGTGTACTAATATAAAACTGCTGGAACATAAATGTGAAGTATCTCACTTACACAGTCAATTGGGTTAAAAACTCAATTGGAAAAATTACAACTAACTAATTTAAATCAACTCTACCTATTCTGCTAAGATGAGTGGCAAATTATCCAGCCACAGTTATGCCTTTTGGTTGCCGATGGCTACCAAAAGCATCTGGTCAAGAGGCACCTTGCTAAGGGACATTTAACCAAATATTAGTGGGGATGTAAGTATACATTTGACTCTGTGTGGATTAGAAAATATCAAAAATAAATTCTAACTTGAGCACCCAATTCCTGTTTTTTAAAGTCACTAAAGATGTATGTTATCCAACCACCTCACGCTGGGAAAAGAACGGCTCAAAAAAATAATTAAAAGTCCAAAATTACCATAACAATTACGGACATGATGTGTGTATGTAAACTTATGACCACAACTCTAAATCCCAAAGTACGTGTAATACTGATACTGAACCAACATGTATCCTAGAGTTTTAACACTCTGGAACGAACCCCTATTTAAGTATGGGCAGTTTTTCAAAATCTAGCAAAAGCATTCTGCAGGGCCAAAGAATGTTTAACTGAAGTTGAGAAGGGAAAGTCAGGAAAAGGATACATAATGTAAAACAAGGACCAAGGAGAATCAGACCCAAGATTGAGAGAGAAGGGAGCGAAGAGCAGCAAGAGCAGAATGTAGATTTAAAATCTGAAAAACACAGACTGTATTTTAACATCTGTTCTATCTTTTTTTTCTATGTCTTATTCATCAACTGTCCAAAAAGAAACCAGAGTGAGATATAGGACCAGATGATTCTGGAAAGATGTTATCTCTGGAAGACAACAACCATTATTCAATAACTAATTAATGTCAAAACAACAGCTTTCTGTTCTTCTATAGTTCACACACTTGCAAATGCCTTTATTCCTCAAACCATACCAAGTTAAGGCAGACTCTTTACACATGTGCTGCGTACTCAAATGTGATTAATCACATAGCTGAATGTCCTGTATTACCCTATCACCACATCAAACAGACATCCAAAGGTTCTTCTGTGTTGTGAAAAGTGTGAATGCCAAAGAGCTGCAGAAAAAGAATGAACAAGAAAGACATTATATCAAGATGTAAAATTTAGCTGCTCTGGAGGTGCTCAAAAGAAAAACCATCTGTCAGGAAAATAATCAAGTGGACATTAACTTACTAAACGCCTCGCTTTCACTGTTTCTGTTCTAAAAAGACGACAGAAAATGTAACATGATAGAAAAAATATGGGCTATTATACCAAAAGCACAACCTTTGAAGTGTGTGTGTGTATGAACTCCAAGGTGCTCAGAAAAAAAACAACATTATACATAGACATTCACATATCACTTAAAGTCACTTTAGGCTGTGGTCCCACTTCTAACCCCAAGTCAACAAACACACATGGAACTCAGTAGAGAGTGAACGAGATGGAGCGGGGAGAGGCCAGTGGTTATTATGCTTGGACACAGGTTCTGTGCTGTTATATTCTTAAGTTTGGACTGGGCCTGGTTACAGACACAACTTCAACCACAAAGCGTCTCTTTAATTGGACCAAAGCGTAACAAAGTCCAGATGGCTTTAATGGACAATATTCACTGGAGGACACATTCCTCTTAGTCTTACTCTGCATCTGTGTCCTGCTTTCTCGCTCACACATATAATGCTCCTCAGTTTTTGTTTTTTATTCTTCTACATTCCTCATCACTGTTCTCCCACATTGTCATCCCCCCACTGTTAAACTTATTCTGTACCAAGATCATAATAACTTATTAATCATCATAACAATTCCAGATCTTGCTGATACCTCCCCTTTTCCCCCTCGTTCACAATGAAAGAGAATACATATACATATATAAGTAATGACTTACTTAAAGGTTTTTTAATATTTTGGTCCTAAAAAATCATTGGGTGTTTTCTAAGGGTAGGAACCATGACTGCAGTTAGCCTTGGCTTAGCCGAGCAGTGTGGTATTTTTTTGCAAACACCATAGTGTGCAGCACGCAGGTAGAGAGGAAAGACAACAGACAAAGTTAACTTTAAAAATAGACAGAACAAATACAGTTGCAGTTATTTGGTTGCAAATATGTATTAAACTTTGAATTATTTCAGCACCAGTTCAATTCAGTTTGTTTCTGGTGTTACACAGATTCATAAAGCTTGAGCTTCACTTACTACTATGTAATTTTCCTTTCAGAAAAAGGCGCATATCTTGCAAACCATCCAAAAATATCTAAAGGTCCACAGTTTACAGCCTTCTGTTACTGTTTAAGATGCAAATCTTGCAAACCCAATAAACATTAAACTGTGCAATAGAAGTCAGCCCTCTGGAGAGTCATCTATCAGCCATCTTTTATAAGCATTTATTTCTACTCAGGATAATAAGTAAATTATGAACTATTCCAAAATATACTGGACCTTACCAATAGGACACATCCAGCGGGTGAAAATACCGTCGGGAGATGAGGTCAGCGAAGAAGGACTCTGTTTCCCGACATGCTGTCCCATTGCCAATGACAACCCTACTACAGCTAATATGGACAAGATGAAGAGGAGAAAACTGAGGATTAAGAAAAAAAACATCAACCTCTGAAAAACTGAAAATATACAGTTCAGTGGACTTTATAACACCAAGAAAGCAGAAAAATACACAATCTGCACAGAAATGCTAGGATTAACAGTGACTCTTTTGTTGTAATACCTGTATTTTGTCATAAGGTGGCGTAATTTCTCTGCTTCCCTTTGTTGGTTTGAATTATGCAGGTACACAACATCAGTATGGAGAATCTGACCTTGGACAGATAAAAGTAGCGAGAGAGAGAGAGAGAGAGAGAAATTACAATATTGCTGATAAGGAACTATGATGACAACAGGAATTTAACAGACAAAGATGTATGCTATCAGGTTATGTCTCTTCCCTGTAAGTTGAGTACACAACCTATAATCCATCCAAGCTGCCCCAGAAAGTCAGTCGCTTCACTGCTTCATTAAAAGAGAAGTTTAGATCTGAAGCTGTGAAATGATGTGAGCCAGGAGACACAAACCTGTGACCACACCACACGGTATTTGATACTATTTAAGTGTGCCAGCATGACTTTTGGCCACACAACTGGTAACCCAGAGGGTGGGGCAATCCCTTGCCAGTTTGAGGGCACACCCACTGAGTGACAGTACAGGGTGGGCCATTTATATGGATACACCGTAATAACATGGGAATGGTTGGTGATATTAAAGTCCTGTTTGTGGCACATTAGTATATGTGAGGGGGCAAACTCCTCAAGATGGGTGGTGACCATGGTGGCCATTTAGAAGTCGGCCATCTTGGATACAACTTTTGTTTTTTCAATAGGAAGAGGGCCATGTGACACATCAAACGTATTGGTAATGTCACAAGAAAAACAATGGTGTGCTTGGTTTCAACGTAACTTTATTCTTTCATGAGTTATTTACAAGTTTCTCTTTGTTCATAGCCATTGACATGTCGAAGAGGTTAACACGTGAGGAGCGGATCGAAATTGTGTTGATATCTGGTGAACGTAGTAACCGGGTCATTGCAGCAGATTTCAATGCAAGACACCCTATGAGATCACCCATCTCCCATGCTACAGTTAGCAAACTGCTTGCTAAGTTTCGTGAAACTGGTTCAGTGTTGGATTTGCCAAAATGTGGACGCAAGAAAACTGTCACTAATGAAGAAACATCAGTGGCTGTCCTAGCTTCATTCAGCAAGAGCCCACAGCGTAGCACTCGCCGCATGTCACTGGAGAGTGGCATTAGTCAAACATCCCTTCAGCGGATATTAGCTACTCACAAATGGCACCCTTACAAACTCCAGCTACTGCAGCATCTCAATGAGGATGACCCAGATCGGCGCACAGAATTTGCAGAATGGGCAAAACAAAAATTGGAACAGGACCCTCAGTTCACGCAGAAGATTTTGTTCAGTGATGAGGCAAACATTTATGTGAATGGTGAAGTTAACAAACAAAACCACCGCTATTGGTCTGACACAAACAGACATTGGATGGATCCCTCCAAGACTGTTGGACCAACAAAAGTGATGGTTTGGTGTGGTATATGGGGTACAACGATAGTGGGTCCATTCTTCATCAATGGAAACCTCAAGGCCACTGGATATTTGAAATTGCTACATGATGATGTGTTTCCCTCTTTATGCACTGAAGCTGGCACGTTCCCTGAGTTTTTCCAGCAAGATGGTGCACCACCACATTATGGGTGCCAGGTCCGAGCATTCCTAGATGAACAGTTTCCTGGAAAGTGGATTGGTCGTCGTGGGCCAGTTGAATGGCCCCCAAGGTCTCCTGATCTGACCCCCTTAGACTTTTATCTTTCGGGTCATCTGAAGGCAATTGTCTATGGTGTGAAGATACGAGATGTGCAGCACCTGAAACTACGGATACTGGATGCCTGTGCTGGCATTTCTCCTGCGGTGTTGCTATCAGTGTGTGAAGAGTGGGAGAAGACAATCCAACACAATGGGCAGCACATTGAACACATTTTATAAGTGGTCAGAAACTTGTAAATAACTCATGAAAGAATAAAGATATGTTGAAACCAAGCACACCATTGTTTTTCCTGTGACATTACCAATACGTTTGATGTGTCACATGGCCCTCTTCCTATTGAAAAAACAAAAGTTGTATCCAAGATGGCCGACTTCTAAATGGCCACCATGGTCACCACCCGTCTTGAGGAGTTTGCCCCCTCACATATGCTAATGTGCCACAAACAGGACTTTAATATCACCAACCATTCCCATGTTATTACGGTGTATCCATATAAATGGCCCACCCTGTAGAATGGACACAGCACATACACATAATTGTCTGCACACAAAAAATAAACCCACCAGGTTCATGTCAACTCTATCAAATCTAGTGGTGCCTGGTTACACGGCAACCTTTCAGACAAAATCTTTGGCTTCATAATTTGCCCAGTAACAATTGGAAATGTGTGCCATTGCTATGTATATCCAGGTCTGTATTATCAATAGCAAAGGGAATTAAGCACAAGTGTCAGAAATTATAAGACACAAATGAGGGAAATAAAAATTCACTAGTCATAAATTTGAAAGGACACTTGAAAAGTGTGATCAAATACAGTTGGCAAAAACAATGACTTGAATTTATACTTAGTTATTGTATTAAAATATGACAATGAATTGCATTAAATAAAAACAAACCACCTTGGCACAGCTGTCCTCCGGAAATACAATGCACTGCAGTGCTCAAAACTTTCAAAAGGTTTAGGGTAAAAGGGTAAAAATACACTTCACTTTATAGTTAATGGACAAAGGTGCTCTTTGGAAAGGGCTACAATGATTACAATCACAAAAAGCCTTTAGAGATGCTTTTTGAGCAGCAAAAATGGATGTGGCTCATGGCTTTGTCTCCCAGTCAGATAACGACTCAAAAACATTTGTCGTTCCTGATGAAGAACTACATCTAGAAGACCGAAGTCCAAGACAAAGCCCTGATTTGAATCCCTAGGTAAATCTGTGGGATTCTCCCTGTGGGTTCTCTCCAGGTACTCCAGCTTCCTCCCACAGTCCAAGGACATGCAGTTAATGAGTTAGTGAGGTTAAGTTAACTGGCGATTCTAAATTGCCTTTATATTTCCATCTTTCTTCAACATCAATGTGATTTCATCATATCTTTAGCAATAAAATTTATTTTTAGTATTATTTGTGTAGGTACATGAGTATGCTTTTTATAGATGAAACTACACTGACTTGCAAAACCAAGTGATAGCTGACAGTGAGTCCACTTTTGTACATTTTTGTGTTTACTTACTAGTAGGTGAGAGAATTGCCAGCTTGCAGCCATGTCTGAAGCCAGGGTCCACCCCCATGATGACACAGCCTCTCACTGGACACACCAACAGGCGCTGGCGGAGGTTGCGCACAAACATGGCGATTGACTCCTTCTCCGCTGCACTCGTCAGCTTAGTCCTAAAGAGAGAAAATGCAAGATAGAGACAAACAGATAAGTTAAAGAAGAGAATGACAACATCAACAAAAGAGAAACTGAGAAAGGACCAAAATAGGAAATGGTGTAAATGGAAAAACTGATATTGGATGAAAAAACACTTTAAAATCCAAAATCCACTTACCTGTAACTCCTGGTGAGGAAAGGAAGAATAAGCCTTTTATATGAATCCTCCACTGCATTCCTAATGATTGCATGAAGTTCTTCTTTTGCAAATGTCTTCGGCCTCCACCTGCATTAAACCAGTGGGGGTAAAGAGTGCGTTCTTCTGCAAGGCGTTTCTACTGCTTAACATATTTTGTCAAAGCAAATGTGCCTTTGCAAACTGACTCTTGTGCTCCCAAGAGATGCTTTTGCAAATGTCATCAAAAACCCAATCTGTACAGAACCTTTTATTATAGTTTAAACCAGGTGGAGTGTTCTCCTTGTCATATTTGGTGGCACATAAGGAAACTACTCCTTTAATCATGAGAAATACATCTTATCATTAGAGTAACATTTTGTTTCCTTGCTTACAAGATGCCTAAGAATATATATTTAAAAATGGATAGCGTACTTTACAAATAGTACTTACAAACAACTGCTATTCGCTTCTTTTTTACTGATTATTTAAATGGCTATTTCAGAGTGGCAAAAAACAGAATTAGCAAAAGTTGAAGTTACCTAGAAAAGTGCTGTGCTACTCATGCTTCCCAAAACTAATATTAAAAAAGAATACTAAGAAAATATTCAAAATTATGAGAATTGTTGCTTTACTTTTTACAATAATTTCTCAATGTAAAATCTAATTTAAAGATACCTGAAGCATAAGTCAAAAATAATGAATGGATTGTATTAAATTTGGAGTATTAAAAAAATATATTAAATTTTCATTTTTGTCCTCTTGAAAAGCAATAATGACTCTCCAGCCATTTCTTAGTATTTCTATTATCGACTTCAGCCACAGGCAAAAACAGCCACAATACATACTGCACTGGTATCATATGTTCAGTTTTGTGCCTTTTGTACAAAAATCTTAAAGTCAACAACAGATGCCACACTTTCTGCCTTCTACGGTTCCAGTTTTGTATTAAAAATTTTAACAAAACATCATATGATCATGGCAGACATCAGTGTCAGTGAGTGTAACAGTGTTTGTGTATTACTTGTGTCTGACCTGTTGTTGATGCACCACCTAGTGAAGTCACTCTTCACCCTGTCGGGGATGTTCACCTTCACTGTCAAAATCTTGAGACTCTCCCCTCGGTTAATAGCCAGCGTCTGCACATATATGCACGCATGAGTGAAATACATATATTTCCACCAGTTACCGCACAGACAGTTAAACAAGACTCGCTGTTGTCCCTAAAACCAGCATCCACTGAAATCATAAATATTCAGATTAATTTATGTTTGTATATGTGATATACTTCATTTGAAGTATGATAAATAGCAACGGCTAGCAGAAATATTTTAGAAAATGTATATTTTATGTGTATATTTTGTTTTAAAACACATAAGGCTCTGTCGCTTTAGTGCATGAACACGCTTTACTCACACAAACATACAAAAAAGAGAAAATCTTTGAAATCTCAATACACGTGCGTTAAAAGTGATGAGCCTAGGAGTATATCCCGTGGCCAGGCCTGTTTTGCTGTGCGGTCGTTCCCCCCTCAGAGGAACTGTTACATGCTGTTAAGCAAACAGTAGTAAGTGTCTGACCTTTTCAGTGGGGAACCTTTAGCCTGCCATAGAACAGGGCCAAGAAACAAGACGTCAATCTGGAGCCCAAGCGGAAGAAGCAAGCTGACAAATGCCACCACCATGCCACCATCAGCACTGAGACCGCAAGGCCTTCCCCCCACCCGCACCCACACAGTGCCACAACCATTACCACTCAGCAGCACCCTCGGAAGGGATGCGCCCATATTCAACACACACACACACACACACACACACACACACACACACACACACACACACACACACACACACACACACACACACACACACACGCAAATAAAAATATAAAACACAGCTAATGGCATGGCAGAGACACGGATTAATGCAGCAAGTTTCCTTAAATAATGATGAAAGTTAAGATTTCTCCTGTGTTGACATGTTTCTCCCCAGGGCTGCCTCACTGACTATGAAGAGATTTCTCAAAGAATCTTTATCAAAGAACTAAAGTTTAAGAGGTAAAGCAGGCAAAACACTTCTTTATCTTGGAATTTAGGAAAGCCCATGAGTGAAATTAAAGCAGTAAATACAAAACAAAGCCTTGTTAAATCTGCGCTCTTGGGCTTTAATTATTTTGGGTAATTAAGAATGACATATACTTTTATAGTGTTATTCATACGACACTGTCTGACATCAACGTGTGTATCATCAACTAGAAATAAGAAAAGATTAATAAATTTTGTAGAAATTCAAGAATTCATAACACTTTAAGTAAATAGAAGCTGCACAGATAAACAACAGTCTATCTATATACACAACACTATTATGTATGATAAAGATATAATTCAAATATGTATTTCTTATAAATAACTGCAAAAATGCACAACTGTCCCAGAATTTTAGCTGCTGCTTCTAAGGTTTTATTGATATCACAAACTAAAGGGAGAAAAAAAGAAATCTCTCCATAGTGTAGTGGGTTACACATTCAACAGATCACCAGTTCAATTCCAGGAGAAGACACAAATTCCTTTGGTATTGCATCAGGAAGGGTATTCGGTGTAAACCCTTCAAAATCAAATATGCAGAGATACGTGCTGTGGCAAGCCTTGGTGAATAAGGGAGCAGCTGAAAGTAGCTTTCTGGAAAACAAACAAACACTAAACTCATCTTCCTTGTTGTTGGTATTTATTCCAAATTCAGCTATGGTGCCAACAAAAGTAAAAGATCTAAGTTCATCCAACAGCAATTTTTGTTCATGCTCAGGTTTTTTCTATAGCAGATGACGGTCCTCAATGATGATAAACACCAGTGTCTGGTGCTTCTCTCACTTTCTCTCAGTTTCTCTCTGAGTTGGGTCACTGATGGGACACACAGGGTGATCTGGAAGGAAGGGTGATGTGAGACAGAGTAAGAACTGTGTTTGTGTTTTAGATGGGCCCAGAGTGACAGGTAACCAAGTACTGGCCAAACCCTGACAAGACCAGACAGACCGTCTCTTCTAGATGCCCCTTATTCCTCCCACCAGCCCTGAAGGGAGGGCAGTCAGCCAACAACTATACTCTGTCTGTCTCCTTCTCTCTCTCACCCTTTCTTTAGAGGAATACTGTCATCAACACATCTATCCATCCGACATATCAAGGATAAACAAACAGACACACATATTCAGTGCCAGCTTGCAGACTTTTTGACTTTGTTGACACACACAGGACACGTTGAATATGAGTGACGAATGTGGTTGTATAACAGCTGAACAAAGCTGTCAGCAGAATGCTCAATATTCCTATACAAGTGAAGGCCAGTAGGATTAGAAATACAAAACTGGGCATATAATGGTCTGGATAAACAATAACCAGTAAAGTATATGGAATAATAAAACAAAAGTATCTTTTTTAAGCTTTGTAAGGAACACTTGGATGAAAGTTTCCCATTCTCACTGTCGCACAGTGACGTGTTCTCACTATTGGTGACATGTCACTTGGTTTAGGCAAAGGTAGCGAATAAATACATTAGGTGCAGAGCGTGAGGGAGGAAGGAGACAGGACACCTGACGTCCACTCATAATCACTGATTACACAGACTTTGTACTACCCAGGTGGCAAAATAACATATTTTATATTTGACACATGAATCTGATTCAATATACCGCAAGTTGTACAAAGTTACAAAATCCTCAGAGCATCTTGGGCATTAAAACCATTACATAAACTCAAATATACCACATGTACAGTACACACACACACACACACACACACAAACAATTTTGCAGTACAAAATGTGACCATACAAATAAACTTGTTTTTCTCCGCCTGTCCATCAAAAACAAGTGTTTAATTGATAAAACAGTTCCATTTACCCAAGCTTCTCTGCAGGCAAGCCCCAGACTGGAGCGCTGAACTACCATTTGATCACAGCGCAAATCGCATTAAAAACAGCCCACTGCATGTTTAACAAATCTTCCCTGGCATACTCGAGAGCATAGCAGCTGCTAATAGCTATAAGGTAAACGTGTACCCTTCAAAGAAGGCCTCAAATCATGTTAGTCGGAATTAAATCTGAGCTAAAGAGGGCACAGCTTAGCCTGGTGTGTGGTGTGCTCTTACAAAACTGAGGAAGTTGGACAAGTGAAGAACAAAAGAAAAAGTGGCAGGCGCAAAAAACTATCAGTAGATGAACAGTAACCGAAAGTCGTATCATTAGGAAACACTAACTAGAGATTTTGAATGTCCTTCATGAAGCCTGGAGAACTATTCCTGAAGACTACATAAGTTTGCCTTAGAGAGTTCAGGCTGTGTTGAAGGATAAAATGATACCGACTTTCGAGCTTGTTGAAATTGTACAAATTCTGCTTTTGTCTTATATATGCTACAATAAATCACTGTACTTTTTCCCCCATTTTCACTCATAAGAAATCATAAGAAAAGTTGGATTTTTTTGTGCCTGAAATCATTAGCTGATTAACCAGACAACAAAAAGTACTGAATTACTCATTTATTCCTATAATTTGTTTATATTTTCAGCCCTTTTTTCAAGAAAAGTTGAAAAATGCCAAACCAAAAGGTTTCAACTTCTAAAGTTCAGGAATGCACTCTTTTCCTTCACTTCATGTGGTCATAAAAATCAGTGACATGGATTTTAGAAGGCAGCACGAGAAAAATCATCCACCATATCTGGTATTATGGATTCAGAATTAAACTTGTCATTTCAAGCCCGCACTTTTGAATCAAGGTGAACACCTAATGTTCAGATGTTACCTTCTTGCTTAATTCTTTTCCTTAATGTATTTAACTTTGACGATGAATTAAAATGTACCAACACCAAAACTTAGAATCCCTTTTATGTGTTACTTCATTAAGGAGATTAAAATTCTGAAGATGTACTTTCCATGCTACCTAATTTTGTTTTCCACCACAGGAGATCTAAAATTCCACACACCCTTAATACAATGCCTTGCCCTTTATTTTTAACAAACTACCAGAGCTGGGGCTTAATAAAAATGTGCTAAAGCAAACGGGCAAGTGTGTGCTCACACACATGCCTCCTGTCAAAACACATCTCCCACCTGCTCCCCCTAACTGCCAACTTGACGGCTAGAAAAGGTTCATATTAGCTGGAATCTGACAGCTTGCAGGGTCACAGCAGCCTGTGGATTAACGCTCCGTGACAAAGGCGAGTCATCGAATTAAAGGCCTTGCATAGAAAGGGGAGGAGAGGCGCAAAGCGGAGGTGATGAGTGGATTGGAGGGCTGACGTTTAGTCAGAAAAAGAGGGAGGCAGAGTATCGCGAAGCAGGAGAGATAAGTGACGGAAGCACCTCAGCACCACTCATCTGTCCACGCTCTGCCTTCCCTTACTGCCCCCCACTCCTTCTCCCCGTCCTTTTGTCCGCCTGTGGGCCCAGCAGCAGTAGCTGTCACTACAGGAGAGCGCCTGTCAATCAAAGCTCCCTAATCCAATGGCATGTCGGCAGGGGACATGTCACATATGTTAAGAAGAGAAAATGAGGGGACTCACAGGGTGCGCTTGTGTGTGAGCAAGTGTGTGTATGCACGTGCGTATGCGATTAAATGACTGTAGGGCAGAGAGCGGTTGCCAGAGAGTGTGGTGTGGCAGAGACAGCAGATGATGGAAGCTGTGGTGACACATGAGGCCCGGGCCCAACTCTGAGTAACCCACCAGTCACTAGAGGGACAGAGGGGGAGCAGAGGATGTGGTGCAAGATGCAGGAGGGCTAAATATGAAGGCACAGACAAGGCTAACTGTGACTGACATGGCTAGCATTCAGAAGTGGCATGCATTAAGCAGACAGAAATGACACAAGCAGATGGTGTGCATTTGTTCATGTTTATGTGCATGTGTGTGTATTTGAGAACTAGGATAGTCAAAACACACTCCACAGCTGTAAATGACCTTTATGATCATCAAGAAGACTTGACTTATTTGTTGCTTTTCGAGTTTATTTGTTTTGTATGTATTTTCTCTTATGGCTGGGTTATTACTTGTCTCATTAGTTATATCATAAAAGTAAAGGTGTTAGAAGGAGTAATTCCAGTCGAGGTAAAAAATAGGCACAAGAAAAAGTGTGAGTCTCAGCAGCGTAAATGTATCTTACAAATAAAGCAAACTGTCATTCTTTTTGTTTGGTTTTCGCTGTAGAGCAATTTTAGCCCACCCTTTTCCGCAGAATTGTTCAAATTGAGCTACAATGAAGGGTTTTCGAACATGAACAGCCTATTTAAGGTCATGCTAAAGCCTTTCAATTGGACTTAAGCTTGGACTTTGACTAGGCCATTCAAAACCTTTAATTTGTTTTTTTGTTTAAGCCATTCAGAGGTGGACTTTCAGGTATGTTTCGGATAACTGTCCCACTTTGTAACCCAAGTGTACTTGAATTTCAGGGCACAAACTGATGGCCAGACATTCAGGATTCAGAATTTATGGTTTCATCAAATACAAGTTACCCAGGTCCTCAAACAGCAAAGTAGTCCCAGACCACCACATTTCTACCACCATGTATGCCTGTTGGCACAATACTCTTATTATGAAATGCAGTGTTAGTTTTATGTCAGATGTAAAAGGAGTCAAAACCCCCAAAAAGTTACATTTTTGTTTCGTCAGTCTACAGAATATTTTCCCAAATGTCTGTGAGATTATCGTTTATTTATTTATATAGCACATTTAATTACAAGAGCAACGTTAACCAAAGTGCTGTACAAAAATACAAAATAACTAGTACCAAATAACTTATAATATTAGTACCAAACACCAAATACCTCTCATACTGTATTAAAAGCCAGTGAATACAAATGCGTTTTAAGATGAGATTAAAAAAGGTTGACAGTAGTTGCCTGTCTGATGTGTAGGGGTAGATTATTCCACAGTTTAGGTGCTACGGCCCCAAATGCTTGATCACCTCTGTGAACTAGCCTTGACCTTGGTATGGCTAAAAGCAAAAGCTCATTTGATCTAAGAGATCTAGAGGGCGCATATTGCTGCAAGAGGTCAGACAATTGCCCAGGAGCCTGTCCATTCAGGGGCTTTGTAAGTCAACAATAAAATTTTAAAGTCAATTCTGAAGTGAACAGGGAGCCAGTGAAGAGAGGCAAGCACCGGCGAAATATGTTCACATCTTTTAGTTCATGCAGCTGCAGCATTTTGGACCAACTGCAGTCTTGCAAGGCAGGTCTGGCCAACTCCAACATATAAGGAATTACAATATTCCAGCTGGGATGTAATAAAAGCATGGATTACCCATTCAAAGTTTTTAAAAGATAAAAATGATTTCACCTTAAAAGCCTCAGTTTGAAAAAAGACCGATGTACAACTGAGCTAATCTGTTTTTCACAGGTGAAATTGCTGTCAAATATAACTTACAAATTTTTGGCATGCAGCTTAATAAAAGACTCAAGACTGCGCAGGTTAAAATGAGAGGTGCTGGGATTGACACTTGGTCCAAAGATTATCACTTCAGTTTTGTTGTCATTAAAGTTAAAGAAGTTAGAGGCCATCCGGGCTTTAATTTCACCGAGACACTGAAGTAAGGACTCCAGTGGAGCAGGACAGCTTCTCTTCAGTTGAAGACAGATCTGAGTGTCATCGGCGTACGAATGGAAACAAATGTTATATTTTCAAAAAATTAGACCTATGGGCAGCATATAAATAGAGAATAAAATTGGCCCCAGTATAGATCCCTGGGGAACACCACAAGTAAGGGGAGCTGAGGAAGAGATAAAAGCTCCAAAGCTCACAAAGAAAGTCCTGTCAGATCGGTATGACCTGAACCACTCTAATGGAATGCCCTTGATGCCGCAATGCTCCAACCGTGAGATCAAGATGCTGTGGTCAACAGTATCAAAGGCAGCTGTCAGATCCAAAAGCAAAAGCACAGCTGAGTCTCCTGAGTCAGAGACTAATAAAAGATTGTTAAGAACTTTTAAAAGTTCAGTTTCAGTGCTGTGAATAGCTTTAAAACCAGACTGACACCTCTCAAGAACATTGTGTCTGTTTACAAAAGAACTAACACAATCTTTTCCAAAATTTTCAATTGGAAATAGGTCTGAAATTTGAGTGGACAGAGGAATCGGGATTAGGTTTTTTTTAAGTAAAGGCTGTACATGTTTAAAACAAGCTGGCACAACACCTAAAGTAAGGCTGCTGTTAAAAATCCTTAAGATGTCAGAAATCTTTTTTTTAATGTGTTGGAACAACATCATTCGGACAAGATGATGTCTTCATGCCATTACATAGTTCCTCCACCTGATCAAAACTGATAAAACATCAGAGCAGGTGAATATTTTAGAAAGGTCATGTGAAAGCAGGGCAATCATAAATCAAAGCTGTTTTATGTTATTGATAAAAAACTGCAAGAATCTTTCACAGGTTTTTGAGGAACTATTAATACGAGAAGCTGGGGAAATATTCAGAGCAGAGTGAATAATTGGGAAAAAAACCCTGAGGATTGTTGGAACTGTTCTCAATAACATTAGAAAAAAACACTTTGACTTTTCTGCTTTTACGATTTCCTGATACCTGTACAGACTGTCTCTCAGCATGAGAAAAGACACCTGCAGCCTTTTTTCCACTTACGATCAGCAGGCCTGCACTCTCGTCTGGCTGAACGAGTGGCCTCATTTATCCATGATCCCATGGGATCATTTATCCATGATCCCATGGGATCATTTATCCATGATCCCATGGATAAATGAGATAAATGAACCATAAATGGATTATGGTTTCAAGCTCATAGTTTTAAAAGGAGAAACCATCAAGGACAGCTCTGCATTTATCATAAAAATTAGATGTCATCTCCTCGGTACTAGAGCCAGGGGGAGATCTTAAAACTTCTTTAAAAGCAATAGAAAATTGTTCTGTTGTTGATGGCTTGAACACACGACAATGATGTGTTGGAATAAAATGTGTAAAATGGCAGTGAGATAAAGATATATCAAAAACAACAGGACAGTGATCAGAAGAAACAGTGTCACATATTTCCGTGTTTAGGACCAGTAACCCTAAAGACATCACAAGATCCAACGCATGACCCTGTTTCTGGGTTGGCCCCGACACAAACTGAGCAAGACTGAAGGAGTATATCAAACTTAAAAAGTCTCTGGCCAGGGGATTGGAGGGACAACGTGTGTTGCCCCTCCAATACCCTTGTTGTCCCTCGTGAATATTAAAATCTCCAACGATTAATATTTGATCATAGCTTGGCACGATACCAGCTAAAAAGTTTGAAAAGTCTTGAATAAAATCATTGTGATATTTTGGAGGTCTGTATACAGCTGCAACACGTGTTGGGCAGGGATGCCCCAATTCAAACATCAAAAGTTCAAAACCTGAATGAGAGTCAGTTAAGAGTTGTTTGCATGCGAGCTTCTCCCTAAAAACAGCCGCCATTCCACCACCACGCCCAGTCATCCTCGGCACGTTAAGAATTAAAATCAGCTTTCCTAAAAATGAGTTTAATCACAGTTAATTCACGATATTATAATGGGGCCAATTACTTTTTCACATAGGTTTAGATGGCATTTTTTTCCCTTAATAAATGAAATCATCCTTTAAAAACTCTATTTTGTATTTACTCTTGTGAAATGTATGTAATATTAAAATGTTTTCTGAAAAAGGAAAATAGTATTAGTAATAGCACTATATATGCACTGTATCAAAGCCAAAATAAAAATATCCCAAACTCTAAAATATTCAAAGGACTTAAACTGATTGTTTGTTTTTTTGGTGTCTTGGCAGGCAGTTATAGCTAAAATGTAAAGAGAAATGTTTATTACAAAAGCACTCGAGCAAAATTTTAAGCTAGCAACCACACTCCAAACAGTTACGCTTCTGCTATAAAATGTATTTGCACAAAACTTTTAAGGTAGGTTGCAGACAATTCTTAAAAGGATAATTAAACTTCCTACCTGATGGGGTTGGATACGTTGGATGTTACAGGTGAAGTCAAAGTAGAGTTGGAACTTGTCAATGTCCTTGTTTTTATTTTGCTCGGGACCTGCTTTTGTTTTGTGGCCTTGGACAGGTTTCGCCTGTTCCTTTTCCTTTAATGCCGACTTAGACACAGAAGACTGTATGCTTACAAAACTTTTCTCACATCTGGCACAAAAAAAGAAAGACATACAATATTAATAATTCATGAAGATACAAGAAAAATGAATTAGATTTTATGTGTATGTAGACAGATTCCTACAATGTCTTCACATAGGTGAGTGTTTCAGGATCTTTGGCCATCATATCAGCCAATATGTGCTCCACACCTGTAGCCACTTCTTCCACTGATGACAGACCTGTCACACATATACACACATCAATAATGTACTTTAATGAGTCTATAAATCTTTAAGAATTTAGAATGTGATTTTGTGTGTCTTCATCTGCATTTAATAACCATTTAAATCATTGGGTAAGCATTGGCTGATTCAAGCAATACACAAAACAGCACAGACCATGACAAGAGTGTGCACATGTTTATCAGTTACCTTCAGTACCAGGTTTTATCCATGCCCTTAAATCTAGAGTGTGTGGTGTGTTCATCAATGCAGAAGCAGCGTCCTCAAGGCCAAGTGCTTTGGCCCTGCGAGCTTTTGTCAGCTTGCTGCCTTTCTTATAGGGGGAGTACTGCAGGCAAAAACACAAACACTGGACTGAGCTAGCTATTAGTGTGAGAGCCCTTTTCATGTGTGGAGAGTCAAGAATGAGCTAATCTTATTACAGTTAAATGATGGATAACACTTTGGAATACAAATTTGATTCTGACCACATGATCCAGTTCATCAGCTGAACGGCAGCTCCTCAGGTTTTGTTCCAGTTCAGCTGTTAACACACCATCTTTCTTCAAGGTCTGAACCACAGACTGAGTCCTCTTCGCTAAAGAACTGAAGAACAAATATACACATAGAAGAAAGACAGATTATCAACTGTGCAGGACAAACACACAGAAATCAGACAAATACAAATCAGCCACATGCAACTATTTCAGGCTTTAAAGCTTGACATATAGCACCATCTAGCTGCAGGACTCAGTACAGTCAGCTCATGTGGTTTCACAAATATAATTCCAGTATTCTAAAATGGTCTTTCCATGCTTTTAACATATTGAGGGCATGAGTAGTGTAAGTAGTATAAGATCCATCCATCCATCCATTCATCCATCCATCCATCTTCTTCCGCTTATCCGGGGCCGGGTCGCGGGAGCAGCAGCCCAAGCAGAGAAGCCAGGATCTCCCTCTCCCCAGCCACCTCCTCCAGCTTGTCCGGGGGAACACCCAGGCGTTCCCAGGCCAGCCAAGAGATATAATCTCTCCAGCGTGTCCTGGGTCTGCCCCAGGGCCTTCTCCCGGTGGGACATGCCCGGAACACCTCACCCAGGAGGCGCCCAGGAGGCATCCTTGTCAGATGCCCAAACCACCTCAACTGGCCCCTTTCAATGTGGAGGAGCTGCGGCTCTACTCAGAGCCCCTCCCGAATGGCCGAATTTCTCACACCATCTCTAAGGGAGAGGCCATCTCCCTTAGAGATAGGGTGAATATGAATCTTATGAAAGTATAAGATATAATTTCTTTTGTTTCATTTAACATCTTACATTCACTTACCATAACTCCTCATAAACCATCTGGACATCTCGAACAGCGTCAGCATCCATGTGGTTAATCATGTCTTTCCTGTAGCGCACCATGAACGGCACAGTGTTCTCCTCACGAAGCAGCATAATGATGTTTGCACATACCCATCGCTCCACACATGTCAAGTGGGACAACACCTGGGAGGGAATCACACACACAGGAATTGCAACTCTGCATCTGTACATGCATATATACACACACAGTTAAGCAGGTAGGCAGAAAGACACAAATTAACCTTCAACAGAGAGCATTTGATTATATTTGATATGCAGAATTCTGGATCTTTGTGTGTATTAACTGATCACTGGTTTTTAAATATGTCAGTGTGCATTAAGAATGGCTACTTGTATACTTATGATTTTCAAACATCAGTAATGCAATACACTAAATTTGAAAAAGCAGTTGTGACTTTTTTAAAGTGGCATTTCTCTTCAGTAGCTTATCACCAAAACTGCATATGCGAATCACTGTCACATAGCCTAATTTAATTCTTGAGTCACAACTTTATGCAAATGAAGGTAGAAATATGCTTTTTGGCCAGGTGGTGGTGGTCACCTTCAAACTGTTCGTTTATTAGAGCATTTATTTTCTGTCTGAAACTAAGCTAGGTGTATTTTAACCACCTGACAAAAAACAAACAACAAAAGAAACAATTCCCACATAATATATAAAAATACCTCTATCAAGTCCCAGTTCATATTGAGTTCATTCCTCAAAGAGTGCGCTTCAGATGATGGTAAGTTAGTCGGCTTTCCCATGCAGGCAGCACTGGTCTTTTGTTTCTTTAGACAGGGCTCATCAAAAGTAAAATCCTCCGCATCTACTTCCTCTTTCTTCACTCCAAGCCCAGCTTGTGAAGACCCCTCATCTGCCCATCTGTCTCTCTGATAGGATTCTGACACAATAAATGACACCCTCTACAAGAAAAGAAGTGAAAGAAAGGAAAACAAGGACAAGATGAAAGAAAACATAAAAATGAAAACACGAGACATTTAAAACATGGACATTTTCTGCAGACATCAACTCAGAATGTAAATATTGATGTGTAGTACATTGTCCAGTTTTATAAGTTTTTAATACTATAAATACAGCCACAGTTTTGTGTAATTAATGGGTCACAAAAGTTAACTTATAAATACATCCTAATATGTTTCATTTGGCTGTAATTATAAACACTGAAAATTTGCCTTACCTCTTCCTTCGTTCTGAAACTTGTCCCACTCTCTTCAGCCCCCGTTTCCTCTGGACACTCAGTTTGAATTCCTCCTGTTTTCGCTCTATAATCATTATCCACTTTTTTCCTCTCCATTCCAGCCAACACTGAGGCTTCAGAATCCTTTGGACTTTTAGCAGCCTGTGTTTTTCGTCCTGCTGCAGGTTTACGTGGTGCCCTTAGCTTAGGTTCTTTAGGCACTTTGGGAGCTTTAGGTTCTTTGGGTGCTTTTGCCTCTTTTGGTTTTGCAGTTTTCTTGGCAGTTGTTTTCTTTTCATCAGTTGCAGTACCTCTAGCAGTTTTGTTGGGGGCTTTTGACTTTGGCTTCGGTGGCCTCCATTCCTCAGCATCCTCATCGCTACTCGCCGTTTGGGAAAAAGATCTGATGGTGGAGTAAAGAAAAAGAACAAAATCTGTCAATTATAACACCAGAACCAAACTTGACCCTTTCTAATAACTTTATAATGTTTTTCACAGGTGTTTAATGGATTAATAGTTAGTAACATGCAAGCAACCCGAACAATTAGTGACATATTTAACATTTAACACGTAATACCCCTTTCTAAGGCCTCACAAAGAAGGCCTTAAACTTCAAATGATCCAAAATACAACACCTGTTTTGTCACTATAACTAAAATAGAACAAATATAACTTTTAAAAGCGCTTCATGTTATTTCCCTTAATGTCATTGTCTAGGAATCCGTTTCCTGATTGGTCCATTAAAGTTTAAAACACATTACACACAGTAACTATTAAAAAATAGATTAATACATGTTACGTATTTATCTTATTAATAGAATTAATACTATTACAGATGATGTCTGTTGCAAAGAAAGCTATTGTAAGTTTATATCTGTAGATGTCAGTTAGCAATTTCGAAGACATTAGGGTTTAAGTGACCTTAGCCTGTGCCTGTCATGTCTTCCTATGTTTTCATCAGTTTTGATTATTTTAAATGTACAGCACTTTGGTCAACAGTTGTTGTTTTAAATGCTATATAAATAAATTTGACATTGACTTAGATTATCATAAAGGACTAGCTCTAGACTTTGTGAAATTTGTTTGTTGTCTGCATGCCATCTTATCCACAAGATCCTGAAATTTTAGTATCTTAAAATTACCAAAAGCAGAACATACAGAAATCCACTACTTTGTATTATTGACCATCCCGTAAACAGCTTCGATTTAAACCACATAATGCATTTTTTTAAGCTTCAGTTTGTGAAGCTATGATGTAATTCACTTACTGCACACTAATTTATAACTCTCAAGGGCTTTTTCATTGAATAGAGAAATCTTTTAAAATACAGGATTTAACAAATGTTTTAAGCAACCTGTTATAAAAACAATGAAACATTATTTTTCTGCTCCTGACCACAAATACTGTACGGCCCTACTGAGTGGGTGAAATGAACGAGTAAAAACCACTTACAGGTCGGAGTCCACATCTTTGTACTTTACAGCGTTGACAGTAGTCGCTCGGGGTCTTCGCATCATCTTTTAGAGAAAGTATTTTGGTAAGAAGCATTACATCAAAATTCATCGTTAAAATCATATCACATCGTGTAAAATTAACTGGCTTTAACAATAACAGTGCGCTGTCAGTGCCGCTGGGCGAGAGTTAAGTCGCTAAACAATACTCAGCCCACTGTATTCAACCATAAGACCATTTATTTTTGCTGAACTTGAATTGTACGTGTCTGCTAGCTAACAACAGAATCGACGTTATGTTGGTTAGCTGTTTCAAATTTGCCGCTACATGATGAAGCAAGCAACGTTAATGGCATAACGAAGCATTTTAATTCATGACACAATTTTTCCGACCGGCATAAAGCGTGACTTCCTACTATACCTTTATACTGTTGATAATACTCAAACTATTTGTGGTTATTGCGCTGGAATAGCACTTTGTGCAGTTCAATGACTGCTTCCTGCAACAAAATGGACTGAGCCAATCACAGCAACCAAAAGTCTTAAAGGGCCAGAGACTCTTCTTCCTTGTATTTGTTGTGGAAGGTGCACACTGCCACATACTGCAGTGGAGTGGTCAAACTCATTTTAGCTGAGGGGCCAAGTACAGCACAGTCTCAGTTTCGTGACTTGTGAATTTGTGAATTGTAAACGAGAGTATGTTTGCAGCTGGCTTCATGGCATATGTAATTGTAAGTTTCCCTTTCAGAAGGAGATTCGTTTGTCCTTTTTAACCTGTCCTGTCGGGCAGCTTTTGCAATCTGATTTATTATCTGAATTTACTGTTTCGCCAAAACTATTCACTTTTCCAAAATTAGCTTAATAAATTCTCTGTATCTCTAGCCTCTTGTTTATGGTTACCTTTTTCTTTTATCTATTTATGTAGTCATTTACTTTTTTCTTTTTTTTTCTTTTTTTTCTTTTTTTTTTACAGTTTTTCTCCATCGCTTTGGCTCAGTTCTCACAGCAGAAATGTCATTCTCGCTACTCTTTATGCAGAACTCAAATCAGTGATGCATATTCTCACTCATATAAGACATTCTCATTGTTTTTACACACATTGCTATTGTGTCTACATTGTTTCTACATTGTTTCTACATATACCTCACTACTATAGGTATTTGTTTCTGTGTTGATGCACTTCTCAATAGTCACTTTTCTGAATTCTGAATCCTCTGTATGTATGAATATGTATGAAAGAGCAAATACACTAACACTATGTCAGAGGTTTACTTGCAACCAATAGAAATGCATACTTGACATGGATTTGAACTGACATTTGGGGAATGTGGAGGCCATATGACTACAATGTTTTTCCAGTCTTCTACTGTCCAGTTTTTGTGAGTCTGTGCAAACTATAGCCTCAGTTTCCTGTTCTTAGCTGACAGGACTGGCCTCCAGTTTGGTCATCTGTTGCTGTAGCCCATCTGCTTCAAGGTCAGATGTGTTTGCTTTCAGAGATGCTCTTTTGCATATCTTGCTTGTAACATCACTGTTGTCTTTCTAAAAGCTCGAATTAGTCTGGCCATTTTTTTCTGACCTCTGCATAAAGTTTTTCTCCATTTCTGTAAAAAGTCCTTCACATTTCATTATGTGTCTGAACACTTTACTCTATATTAGGCCTATATTTTTGCTGTACTCTTTTGAAAGGCAATAAGGTTTCAATCAAAGTGAAACAAACAAAACAATTTGATGTCTAAGTCTAAAATAGTGACGAAAGCTTTGTAGTCATTCCTTGGAGAGTTGAAGGTATTGACTGACTTTCATGAGTGTAAGTCGGGCCATGAGCTCCAGCCAACTGAACGTGTTCAGTTACAGCAACCATGAAATAAAGAGATGCTGAAAAGTAGTGATGGCCAAACAAAGCTTTCTGAAGCACTGAAGCTTGTTTTTAAAAAAGTTCATTGCTCAAAGCTTTTCAACAGTCCTCTCTGGTGACATCTGGTGGGCAAAAATATGAAGAACAGCTTGAATCGAGAAATTAAAATGAGCTGCTTCATTAAGATTGTCTACTCTACAGAGTGGAGTTCACATTTCTGTCTGATATTGGGGCACCCTTGTGTTGCTTTGAACGTGTATTTTTTTGGGTGAAAAAATTATGTGTATTTGTTTAATAAATAAACTTTCCTTATTTAAACATGTGCCATGGTGTGGTCTTTCTTTGCTTGTGACTTCTTGATGTTGGTAAACACAATAGATGAAAAAAAATATATAATAATGTACAACATTAGTATGCAGTATGCTTCTGCTGTGAGGTACTTTAATCACTTATACATATATACATCTTATACATATTTTTGACCTGGGGGTAGAATTGATTCTGAACTGGAAAGTGAAAATGCTTGCAGTGGCGATTCTTTTGTTTGTCCAACTGAACATCCAACAATTTAAAATCAACTGCTGCACTGTGGTAATATTTTGTACACAGCCAAAAGAAGTCCAATGTCCAAAAGTTGTGTTTTATGGTTTATTTATCCAGTTTGGCAAGCAATGAACAAAGATCCGTTTTTGTTGCTTCCTGCTGCTTCTCCTGCTCTGGTAAAAACCATAGGCCCACCCCAGTCCATGCTGGTCCTATACCAGTCCCTTTACTGATAGAAAATGGCTCTACAGTTCTTCCTGGCTGACTTAAGATAAACAACGAAACAAAAAAACAAAAAAATGAAGCAATTATTAACCTACAAATAAAACTTGTAATTAAACCAAAAATCTAAATAAACTAACAACAAACTTTAACAAATTTCAAAATACTAAAAATAAAGATTAACTAGCTCCAGCCCCTGATTTGTGCATCCAATCACAATTACTTTAAAGTTTCTAAAAAAGGAGCTATTCCCTCGGGCAGGTCCTTAAACGTCGTTAATGATGTTATTTTGTCAAGATGATGCTTCCAGTAGCAAAAGAAGTTTTGCCACTGGCCTTTCCAAAACACTGGTCTTTGTTTTTAGTTTCACAGAATGCACCAAGCCTTTTGCGTCCTGGTGTACACTTAAGACTTTCACCATCATCCATGATCCTTTTGGAGCTGTAGCGTCTGCAAATCACGACAAAATCTCCAGGCATAAGACATCTTTTAGTCCTCGTCCATTTTTGTCTTTCTTGCATCAGAGGTAGGTACTCAGAAAGCCATCTTTTCCAGAACAGTCCTGCCATGTACTGTACCTGTTTCAACCGTTTCCTGACAAGAAGCTCACTTTGATCAAACAGTCCTGGTGGCAAAACTGGTTTGTTTTTCAGCAACAACAAATGATTGGGTGTTAGTGCTTCAAGATTATTTGAGTCATCTAAAACTCTAGTAATGGGCCTGTTGTTCAATATATCTTCAACTTCACAGAAGACTATTTGGAGTTCCTCATCATTCAAAACTTGTTCTTAGAGAACTGAGACTAAAGTACTAGTTATACTATCTGAGAGTATAACTGGTGAGTCTGAAATTTACTGTTAATGATGAACCTCAGAGAAGCATGATAGACAGTATCAACCATTTGAAGACACTGAGCAGAAGCATTCATATACATAATATCTACATAATCCAACACAGGTAAAAATGTTGCAGCAAGAAGCCGCTTCTTTGCATAAAAGGAAAAAGACAACTTATTTTGAAATTTAAAAACTCAGTTTCTCTACATGTGGTTTGAAGGTGGTTTAATTTGGAAAACAACATGAGCTTTGTTTTGTCTGCATTGAGAACATATTTAAGCTGAAGTAATGAATGCTGGACAACAAAAAAAGTCTTTCTGTAAGAAATCAATGCCTTGCACAAGAGTTGAACCACAGCTGTAAATAACCGTGTAATAACAACAGAAACATTCATAATAATGAAATGTTTATGACCCGGCCCACGTCGACCGCGAAGGCCGGGTCCTCCGAAGGATGCGGCCTAGGAATTAGGACACAGCTAGTGCATATGCTAGTGGCTAATCTAGCAAACGAATGAACAGAGTGATTTTAGATGTTGTAGAACTATAAGATTTTTTTAGCTGTGTGCCTTTTTCATAATAGTGACACAGATGCTCCACCTCAAGTCACTACTGCGCAGACTCTAGCTCCAAAAGTGCAACATGGCAGCTCCTACTGGCTTCATTTGTGCACAATGGGAGGAAGTGGTGTTGCGTTGTGCATCTTTTATACAGTCATTAGTCAGCCATTTAACTTTGTTCCTTTCTCTGTGCAGGAAGTCCATAAAGCTCTTAAAGTATTAGATCATAGAAAATCTTCAGGACCCGACTTAATAGATGCTTACTTCTTGAAACTGGCAGCTGATTTTGTAGCAGAACCTGTTGCAACTCTTTTCAACCGCACACTGGATATGAATGAAATTTGCTCAGTATGGAAATCAGCTTTTGTTGTCCCTCTATTAAAAGGGGGCGACCCAGCAGTTTTAACTAATTATAGACCAATATCTAATATGTCTGTGCTGGCCAACGTTCTTAAAGCTCTTGTGTGTGAGCAGTTAAAGGAGGTTTTACACACCAATGCTATTTGATCTGAATATCAGTCAGGCTTTAGGAAAAATCACAGTACTATCATCACAGCTGAAGTGAAAGTGGTAAATGATATTACTGTTGCACTTGATAAGAAACAACACTGTGCATCCATTTTTATTGATTTGTCAAAAGCATTGGACACTGTATATCATGGTATTTTAAAACTTAGACTCCTCCAGTCAGGACTTTCTGAGAGAGCAGTGGTATGGTTAGCAAATTACCTCAGTAATAGGTCTCAATGCATTAAATCTCATGTTCTATGTTCTGAATTTGTCACAGTGCACAAGGGAGTGCCACAGGGCTCTATATTAGGTCCCTTTCTATTTAACATTTACGTTAGTATCTATCTGGTAATGTGCAATCCTAACCCTGGACCTGAGCTGCAATGTGCTCAGGAACCATCTGCATTTAAATCCTCACCTAGGCTGAAGATTGCTCATCTGTTACCCAAGATGGAGATGGCCAAAATATGGATTCAATCAACAGATGTGGATACTGTTATAATTTCTAAAACTTGGTTGTCTAAATATATGTGATGAACATATTAGCATGGCCTGATACAATATCTATCGTACTGACAGGCTTAAGAAAGGTGGTGGTGTTACTGCTAATGTTAAGTCAAAATTTGATGCCACAATACTTCTATCAGAATCTTTATTGTCATCATGCTTTCAGAAAAACGAAATTGTGTGCAAACCCGTTCAGTGCAAGTAAATATAGTGTACAGTGTGGACAAGACAAGAGAAACTACTGTATACAAATGAACAAGTAAAATACGGTTATCCTCAGTAATAGTTGACCATGAAAGTAAAAAGGGTTTTTTTTTTGTTTTTTGTATGCTCAGTGATTAATCCACAGAGTATAACACGGTAGTAGAAGATTAAAAAGATTTTGGTGTCACGGTGATTCAGTCCCCAAAAATATTGCACAGTTACAAGTTTTCAGCTGGAACAGGTGATGTGGGGGGTGGGATGTGTCCTTTTTCAGTAAGTTAAATGTGTTTATAAGCTAATCCGTAGCTACCGTCCTTAGCTAGGTCTTGAGACCTAGCTAGCTAAGATGAGCACTCGGCTGTCGTGGAAACTTGTTTTGTAAAGTTCGTTTTGCTAATCCATGCAGGTGAATGAATTCACCCAGACTAAAACAAAAAAACATAAAAACCCCAGAGAAAAGCACCGGGCTTCTCAGTCACTAACTAACTACCGTTACTGTACTTTTATTATTAGTAATATACTGTAAGAGCAACAGGCTGGACTCTTTACAGATGTGGCAGTAACACCAATTTGTTTTAAAAGCTTGCACTTAAGTTACCCCTCATTAATCATTAACTATGGATTAAGATAGCAAAGACTAATATTTATGTACTAAGTCAACTACAGCCGTTTGGCAGCTTACGTTAAAATTTATCTTTAATTTTTCCACTGATGACGATTTTAGCACTGACTTGTTTTTTAAATCAGTTTTTTAAAGGTTTTTTTTTTTTTAATTAAGAATTCTGTGCTTACCTAATGAATTGTAGAATAAATTCTGTATTTGTAAATTCATTTTTGAATTAATTTTTTAACATAATTTTATTTAAACACAATTTTTAAATACATTTTTCAAAATGAATTATTAATCCATCAATAAATACTTCAAATCAAAAATTAATTGCACAAAAAAGGATTAAAGTCTCAATAAAAACCTCATTTCAAAAGCCATTTCAAATTGCAAATTAAAAAAATGATTTTCAAAAATGTTTTTTAAAACGCATTTTAAAATGGCGATTCCACTCCTCATTTTAAAATCCATTTGCCTTTCCTGTTTGCTCACGGATTACAGGGTTGCTTGAAATTTTTGAAAATGCTTGGATCCTAATTTTGTCTTTTCAAGGTTTGAAAAGTGCTTGAATTTTGTATGTGGTGCTTAAAACGGCTTGAAACTGTAACTATTATAGCAGTTAGTTATGGCATGGTCATTTATGGAATATGCTGTGAGCAGGCCTGCAGGGTTTAGGCCTGTGGTGTCCTCCTCTGTCTTGTGGCGGACAAACAATTTTTTTTACTGGCACAATTTGTGGGGCATCTTATTGTGACACCTGATTGTTCACTTATTTTAGTTATAGTGGTATTTTAAATTTTGAGTGTACAAAAAAAAGGCAGATGCATAGGCTGCATTTTTAGATACATAATTGTATAAAACTTTATAGTTTACAAAATTTGTGCATGTTTTCAAAATGTACAATTTTTATTCACATTTCAGGACGAAAAACACGGGCTGCTAAAAGTCCAAGAACACCGTTGATGGTGCGCTACAGGACAGATATAATTAACCACATGGATCCTGATGCTGTTTGTGATGTCCAGATGGTATATGAGGAGTTATGGTAAGTGAATGTAAGATGATAAATGAAACAAAAACAAAAAAATATATATGAATCTTATACTACTTGCAATACCCATGCCCTCAATATGTTAAAAGCATGGAAAGACCATTTTAGAATATTAGAATTATATTTGTAAAACTACCTGAGCTGACTCTACTGAGTCTGGCAGGCAGATGGTGCTATATGTCAAACTTTAAAGCCTAAAAATAGTTGCATGTGGCTGATTTTTTTATTTACTTTTTTTATTTGTCTGATTTTGGGGTGTTTGCCCTACACAGTTGATAATCTATCTTTCTTCTTTATGTATATTTGTTCTTCAGCTCTTTGGCGAAGAGGACTTAAGTCTGTGGTTCAGACCCTGAAGAAAGATGGGGTATTAGAAATCAAAAGCTGAGAAGCTGCCGGTCAGCTGATGAACTGCACCTAGACATACCCCGGGTACCAAGCCCCAAGTCCACCATCAGGTCTTTTTCTCAGACAGCGAGTAGTGATGTCTGAGAACCTTCACAGATCTACTGCACTTGATCCAAGATTCAAGTCCCTGTCTCACCTACACCTTGCCCTACACCTGAGGACATACCGTGATCTCGCCACTGAGATTGTGAGAAGTCTTGGCACTGAAGAGGTAAAGATAATAATTATTTTGAAATTATATATGTTTTATTTTTTAATGACAATGTATTTGTTCAAAGTTATTGCCACATTTTAATGTCTATGAAATATTTTGAAAAATAATTGTTTTAATCAATAAAGTAACTTTCCCTGCAGGGTCAAGCAGCACCAACAGGAGAAGACACGTCCCCAAAACCAGCTGGCAAGGGCGGAGCTTTTTGGCAATCGCAAATTTTCAAAATTATCGTGATAAATATTTTTGGTCATATCGCCCTGCTCTAGTCTGAATCTCCCTCAATAATTCTGTAAAGAATTCTCTCTGCCTCTGTCAATGAGTTGTCTATTAGGAAAAAGTGAAAAAGTCCTGACGTGCACTCGAGTACACATTAAAAAATTAGTCATTTCCTCTGTGAAACATATTAAGCTTACTTCTGAAAACCCTTTCAAATTAATTACTATATGTTTATTTTTAATATAATCTATCTGAGTTTAAAAAACCTTTTAAATGTAAATATCATGCTTACCTTTCTTTCTTCCATAAAATGTGCTTGTGGGCATGTCAGCCATTTTGAAAAGGTGGAAAAAAGACAGTTGTCAAGGCCACACCCCCACACATGTGACATCATTTTAACGGTACTGTTGTCCTCTCTAAGAAACATCAGGACTTAGCAGAGTGGCATGTAGAGTGTGAGAGATACAAGCAAAAACTAAATGTGTACTACAGTGCACAAAAATGAATTACTGGGTCTCAGGAGGATACACCATCTGGACATCTTGGACAACATTAGTATCCGTGTGGTTAATCATCTCTTTCCTGTAGCACACCATGAATGGCACAGTGTTCTCCTCACGAAGCAGCATAATGATGTTTGCACATGTTTGCTCCACACGCGTCAGGTGGGTCTTTTGTTTCTTTACATTTGTCCCACTCTCTTCAGCACACTTTTCCTCTGGACAGTCAGTTTGAATTCCTCCTGTTTTTTCCTCTATAATCATTATCCACTTTATGCCTCTTCATTTCAACCACAGGCGTGGCAGAATCTTTTAGACCCTGATCAGATCCAGCTCAGTCCGTCCCCTTTGACGGTCAACATCCAGGACCTGGACCTCCACTCCACAGCACCTTCAGGTCCTAGAGCCAGGCCACAACGACGCTGGCTGACAGGCAGCTTGTGCAGGGTGATGTTCCTCTTGTGGATGAGGCTTGCACGGACAACGGCAATGTCTACACAATCATCTCTTTCGCACTTAGAGTGGTGTTGTCCACATGGCCTGTCAGCACCATACCCACCCGCAGATTACTCATGGACACAATGTCCCGCTTGAAGTCCGCTTGTCCAAAATTAGTGGGTGAGAGAATCGCCAGCTTGCAGCCATGTCTGAAGCCAGGGTTCATTATCCACTTTTTCCCTCTTAATTCCAGCCAAAGGCATGGCACAATCTTTTAGACTTTTAGCAGCCTCAGCATCCTCATCGCTACCTTTTTCTGTCTCAGAAAAAGGGTATTTTTTTTTAAGATTCGAAAGTCATCATATCCACTGACTCTCCTTTGTCTTCAACCTTTTGTAACGACCGTTTTAAAGGTGAACTGTTGAAAGGCTGAAGTCTAGGTTGGCTTTATAGTTAAAAATAGAGTAATTTAGCTTGTCTTGCCAAATAATTAAGTTAAATTCCACAGTTTAATCATAAGAAACATTTTGGGCTTGCCTTTGTTGCATATAAGCACTGCCACATGTTTTATCTGGCGATTGTGCTTATTAGAAACTAGGGATGGACCGATCCGATATACAGTATCGGTATCAGTCCGATCCTGACCTAAATTACTGGATCGGAGATCAGATATCAGGGAGAAATAAAAAATGTAATCCGATCCATTAAATATCACAAAAGAGCCTCACAAAACTTGTGACATGCCGTAACCCAGGTAGTGGTCTTAGCACATCGGAGCAGTATCACGTGATAGAGCAGCTGTGATGTGCCAGACCTGTCGGCAGTCTGGACGTTTACTTTACACTGAAAACATATAGAGCCTCGCTATATGCTGCCAAACCAGGTGTTGTGCTAAGGTAGGCATCTCCGACAAAACCCGCTCGCCCCGTGCTGTGAGCACCCGCCGGGCACGGAGTGCGGATCCAGTTTAGTCCACCTCTATTACAGACAATTAGACATGGAAGAAGTGATGTTTTAGTTTTGTCTCCAAAAGTTGAATCTGTTCATCTGGACGTAGCGTTTTGTGGGAGAAACGTTTCGTCACTCATCCAAGTGACTTCTTCAGTCTCAGCTGACTGCAGGTTTCCCCAATCTTATAAACAGTACATTTGCATAAGATTGGGGAAACCTGCAGTCAGCTGAGACTGAAGAAGATCGAGAGACCAGTGTGCTAGAACAGCTTTGAAATTCACATGAGATGTTCGCACTAAAGTAAAAACCACCATCATTTCATGCGGCTACCACTTTGGCGCCAGCTGCGGTCTCAAGGCTGGAGCTGAACAAAAACACCCTGATAACAGACTGTTCTTCCTATCCTACGCAAGGCCACTGGGGTTGGCTGGAAGACTGTTTAATTAGCCTGGTAGGGCGAAGGACACGGTCTCAGCTGAACTCTGGGCACACACACACACACACACATGCAGATATCCTTCCCCGGATCCAACGCCTCCTGCTATGCTTACCTCCCCGTCGATGGAGATAGTGGCTCAGCTGGAGGCGTGAGAAATTGCAGCGTCTGCGACCACTGTGTACATTGGCCTACCCCGGCCCTTATGTTGCTTGTCTGTGTTTCATGGCGTATAGTGTGATGATATCTGTGCTCTTTATGTGCTATGGAGTTTTTTGTGTTTTCTCCTCATGATGACTCACTTGTTAGAGTCACCATGGGCAGAAACCTCTTTTTTTCTCCTGACCTTGCCCCTATATGTTGCATATTTCACTGTCTATCCTCCCCTTTTTTTTGCTGCCTAGCCTGACCTGTCGCCCCAATGTAAGTTTGTATATTGTATGTATTGTCTGCATGGTCATTTAGGTCTGTCATCTCAGCTGCAGGCAACTGCAACTGACAAATAAAGCTTATCCTTGTCCTTATATCCCAAAAACCTATATAGTGAACTCTGCAAGTTTTTGAACAGTGAAATTTGTTTTGTGCCCAAATTATTCTGCAGATCATCAGAATCAAACGTTAGTGGCCTTGTTTGCATAGCCCTTTTTAAAAATATGCTTTTATTATTGTGTGTTGGGTGGTGGTCAGGGCTATCCAGACTGACAAGCAGGAGATTGAACGTCACCTCTCCGGTTGGGAGCCTGAGATTGTCTAAATTGGGGTTTGTTCTATAGCAAATGCAGAAAAAAATGTTTTAAGAAAACAAATAGGTTGGTGTTCTACAAAATATGATTGTTTGCTTGCAGGACACACTAGGAGAGATGAGTCCTCCGTCAGAGATGGCGTGGTCAGTGAAGATGGTCACCAGCAGGTTCAAGCTCATTGCATCTCCATCCCACTGCCACTATACTTAAGGGAAGTTGGGACAATGTTAATGGCTTTCTTCTGCACCCACATTTGGATCACCTAAATCTACGACAGTCATTCAGGTAGTAATGCCTGGACTGGAAACAAACATCCTTAAAATATTACAACATACCAAGCTTCTGTGTTTGAATGCAAAACAAATGTGCTGTTTGATCTAGAGCCTGCACTTGTGACTGAAGAATAAATACATTTTATTTTGATTATGTAAGTAATGTAACTTGCAAAACAAAGTTGTGGAAGGCCTAAGCTTAGTTTTAGAACAATTAAATCTGAGACTTTGTTTCATTGTAAGATTATAACAATGATGGCAATATAATTGTTTGTTGTTCAGCAGAACAGTGTCCAGTATGTTGGCTGTTATACTTTTTTTGCATTTGAAAATAAAAGATGGGCTGATTTTAATGCCATTACAAGAATTGTTGTTAATGTTTTTTTAATCATACTTGCATACAGTGTTCTATTAATATAAGTGTTGTACTAGAGATTTCAAGGTTGATAAAACATAATGTGAATTTTTGTGTGTCAGTAGGTAAACAATTGCAAAGTCAGAAACATCAAGTTATTCTTAGTACTGTATACTTGCAATGAATAAGTTGTCCTAAGAGTCATCTTAAGTAAGCTTAAGATTTTTTTTTTTTTTTTGAGGCAACGAGTTTGCATAGTTTTTTTTTTGTTTTTTTGAAACTAATTACCACTTACAGGTTGGAGTCCACACCTTTGTACTTCACAGCATTGACAGTAGTCGCTCTGGGTCTTCGGATCATCTGTTAGAGAAGGTATTTTGGTAGAAAACATTACATCAAAATTTATTGTTAAAATCATATCACATTTATGTAAGTAAAATTAACTGGCTTAACAATAACAGTGTGCTGTCAGTGCTGCTGCGCAAGAGCTCAATTCAGTTCAATTCAATTTTATTTATACCGCACCAAATCACAGACTTTTGTAAAGTTTTAAATAAATCCTTCTCGTTTCATTGTGTTTTGGAACACTTAATATTAGGCCTATATTTTTGCTGTACTCTTTTGAAAGTAAGTAAAAAAACAAAACAATTTGATGTCTTATTCTTAAAATAGTGGGTGAGTTTTGTAGTCATTCCTCTGCATTAAGAGTGGTGAAAATTGTTCCAAAATTATTGAGAACAACTGTAGGCTTATGGTGGTGATAGCTGCTACTAGCACTTCTTGTTTTTGAAAGGGGTAAATGTTATCAGAACGAGTGTGTAATCAGTACTTTATGTGGATGACTCAAAGTTATGAGCACACTGTCAGAACTCTACGCTGAAACTCTTCACTCAGTGCTCAGTTTGAGAGTTTAGAGGCCAGCCCACTTACTGAGTCTAAATAATACTGAGATTTTTATTAAACAGAGCAGAAATTAATTGAACTGAACTTTCCTTTTTCTCGGCTGTGTGCACACAGCAAGCAATTTGGTAAATGGACTAGTTCCTCTATAGCACTTGTCAGCACTACTTGAACACTCAAAGCACTTGATACAACATGCTTCCTTCACCCCTTCATGTTCTATATAACATTCACACTCGATGTATTGGAGAGCAGTCTGTAACTTGTTTAGTATCTTGTCCAAGGATTTTTGCCATGAAGACTGGAGCAGTCAGGGATCAAAGCACCTACCTTCTGCTCTACTTTCTGAGCTACAGTCTGTTTTGAATTATAGTGAAATTGTCACGGTTCTGGGTCATTTTGACCCAGCTTTTTCTGTTTCTTATGTTTTGGTGTTTTTCTGGATTATGATTTATGTTCTGATTATTTAGTGATACTGTTTTGATTATTGTTATTATTGCAGGTTTAGTTCAGTGTCAAGTCTGTCTCACTCTGTCTAGTCCGTGTCTTAGCAAAGTGTCTTGTTTCCTGTTTTACTTTGAAGGTTCATGTTCATGTCTGATGTCAGTGTGTTCAGTTTTACTTCTCCCCTGTCTCGTTAGCCTAATTTCTCCCAGCTGTGTCTCCCTCCTGTTTCCCATTGCCTGATTACTCCTCTGTGTATATAAGCCCTGTGTTTTCCTTTGCGCTCTGTCGTGTTGTACCCTGAGATTGGGCCTGTGTTCCTGTTTCCAGTCGTTCATTGTCAGTTCGTGTTTTGTTTCATCACCAGCAATAAGCACTTCTGGATGGATGCAAACTGCATTTTGTTGCCTTGTACTTGTGACATGTGCAATGACAATAAAGTTGAATTCTATTCTATTCTATTCTATTCTAAAGCTGAGGGGTTTTTTGAGTTGCAATTCACTGTCCGAGTCCTGCATTTGGATCCTCATCTTCGCCTGCCTGCACACAGAGCGCTGACAGAAGTGCCTGTTAACTGAAAATTGAAATTAAGCTATTGTTATATTATATTATATTATATTATATTATATTATATTATATTATATTATATTATATTATATTATATTATATTATATTATATCATATTGTGTCTTAGGGTGATTTGCTTTGCTTACATATATGTTATTGTGCCACATGTGTATATATACACATGTGGCACAATAACATGGTAACAGAGACACCGCGTGACCTGAGTGTAAATAACTTTTTGTGTTCCTCTATGCATTGCACAGATCAGGAAAGCCCCAAGCAAGATGATACACATGAAACTATCTTCTTCTTCTTTTGGCTGCTCTCTTTAGTGGTTGCCACAGTAGTTGTCCTATTCCTAACATTATCCTCTGTCACATCAACCCTCCTTCATTCCACACATCTTCTATCTGGTTTTCCTACTTTTCTGCTGCCTTGCACCATCATCTTCAACATCCTTTGCCCAGTATATTCACTATGTGTCCATTCAGCCTTGCCCCTTTACATTTGTCTCTAAAGCACTCAACTTGTACTTTCCTTCTGATGTACTGATTTCTAATTGTCCATCCAGCTCACTCCCAATGAAAACTTTATCAACTTTAACTGTGCCACCTCTGGCTCAGGGTTCTGTCTTTTTGTCAGTGCTATCATTTCTAAACCACATCTCACTACCTTGTCTCTTGCAGCTTCTTACAAATCATTCCTGTCAAAAAGGGGATTCCTGCATTCCTGACTGTATATTACAGTAAATTCCCACTATATATGGTTACAGTATATATGCTTATGTAATTAACCACAACACACAGCTGTGATACCAGAATGAGGGCATGTGTTACTATAACCACTGAAAAAAAGTTGACAGAAAACACTAACGCAAAGTAAAAGATATGTGATATATAACTTATAATACGTACAGATGAGAAATGCATAAACACAACAAAATGTTTTTAGTAGTGAAGTATGTGAAGTATATGAAACATAATGATAAAAGACCAATGTAAGGAAATGTCTTCCTCATTTGTGAACCGCATAAAGAGTGGCTGGAGTGACATTTCTGATCTAAGAACTGTGTCAAAGCAATCAAGAAAAACTGTTTTAAAAAAAATCCCCAGTATCACTTCCTGTTGCTTTGTTCAGCCTCAGATTTTTATCAATTTCTCATTTACATTTTTCCTCTGGTACATTCTTCTGATATAGTAAAATCTATACTCTGTATTCTTCTGCTTCTTATGATCATCTGTTTTGTTCCCTTTGTTGCTGAAAAGTACTCTATTCCTCTTTATTGGGCAGACTTGATTTCCTGATAAATGTCCATCTGACCAGGCTCCTCTAAGTTTACAAATTGTTGTTGTGGAACTAATGTTGGTATAGTTGGTCTGACTCAAATTTTGGGTGGAAGTCTTCAATACAATATGTGAAAGTATTCAAAACTGTTTGTTATGTTATGCACATGAGAAAGAGCATTTCTCATTCTTTGACATCTCATTCTTTGACAACGTATAAATGTTTTCAGACATTTACAGTATGGAAAATATTTATTCGAATTTGTAAGCTTGCTTGCTTAAAAATAAATGAACCATCTAATTTTTATCATAGTTTCATTTTAATGGAGAGAAACAGAGTATTTACCAAAAATCCAGCAAAAAGCACACTGTATAGAAATTATAAATTGATTTCCATGTCACTGAGTGAAATAACTATTTGATCCCCAAGCAAAACCTGGTTTAGTACTTGGTGGAGGCCCATTCACAACCCCTCTTCAGTGTTCTACCTGAGGGAAGGAGGTGCTTGTCCAAGATTTCACAGTATATGGCCCCATCCGTTGGCCCCTCAGTGCACTGAAGTTATCTTGTACCCAGCTGCAAAGCATAATGTGCCCATCTTTGTGCTTGATTATGGGAATGAGTTCTATGGGTTAGAGTTGATACCAAAGAGCTTGATTTTGCTTTCATTTCATCCTACTTTAGTATTGTTGCTGATCATGTCCATCCCTTTATGAACACAGTGGCTCCTGATGGTTGCTTCTAGTTGGCAACTCCCATGTCCCAAAGCTCAAATCATCTCAAACTGGCTTCTTGGACATGACAGAGAATTTAGTGTATTCAAATGGCCTCTACAGTCACCAGACAAAGGTGCTCCAACACAGTGCTACAATACAGCGTACAATATGTGTAATAATAAAAAAAATGACAGGGAAAAAGTATTGAACACGCTTACTGAAATTTATTTAATACTTCGTACAAAAGCCTTTGTTGGTGATGACAGGTTGAAGAGGCTTTTTTCATTGTCTTCCCGAAACGGCCACCCTCGTTTCAGCGTCATGAACCTGGTAGATGACACCAGCATTTTTATCAAGAATGTCTTGGTACATTTTTCCATTCCTCCTTCCGTCAATCATAAAGTGTGCCAATGTCGTATGCTGAAAAACAGCCCACACCATGATGTTCCCACCACTGAAGCTGGTATAGTGATTGTTGGGTGAAATCCAGTCTCCTTTTATGGTGCCATAACACACATGGTGTGTGTTATGGCACCCAAATACACCCATGTACACCCCTTCGTGGAAATGGGGTCTACATGGTGTAAATGTACATGGTGTACATAGAAATCTACTGAAAATGGTTTGATAGGGTTTCCCCCATTAAATATAGTATAGTGACTTTAATGAGCGAAAGCAATGATACTACAGAAACCTTTCCCTTTTCCTTACTCTTGAAAGAAGGTTATCCCCATCGCCCACATACTCAGAAAATCAGTTTCATTTTGTGTAATGTTTGTAATTTCAGAACCTCTTAGGCTACCAGAAGAATTAAAACAAGAGCACAGGGACTCATTATTAGAACTTCAACCAAACCACTCACAACTGTGATTTTGCAATCTCGTCTGATTTTAAGTTATTTGACTTGCAGTACTGTCTTGCCAAGTCGGATGTCCAACGTACTTTCACTTCCTTCAGTCAGTTCAATTGGGTCTTTGTTTTATTACTCTGACATCACAACAAATCTAAATCAAGAAATACCTCAATAATTTTACAATGCTGTGTAAAATGTCTATTTTGCAAGAAACTAAGCAGTGTCCACACTTCAGATGTCATTAAGTGGTGGAAATTTACAACCAATTTAAAGAAAGGAAAAAGGAAGTCTCTAAGCTGGATATCAATATTACTCTTTCTTTAAAAAAAAAAAATCTCCCATGTTAAATACATGCTAATGATATATATTTAATATAATAACAATTTTATAAATGAGTGTTTACTGGGGTCTGGTTTCTGAAATGTGAATGAAAAACTGTGTTTTTCAAGACTTAAGTTCGATTCAAGGATGTAAAGAAATTACAGGACTGGGTTGGAAGCATAATTGTTCCTCAGTCTATAGTTATTAGTAGTAATTTTGTTAATATTATATTTAAATTTAGAAATAAAGATAGCAGTATTTTATTAAAGACATAATCGGTAGTGCAGGTATTTTGAAAACACAGTATGTTGTTCATGTTGTTAAAAAAGTTAAATTATTTACAGATATTTAATAAAATTCGAAGATATACCCCATTTACTTCGCCATATAAAGAGCTCAATTGTTTTTACCACGACTAAACGTCTGTATTCTCTGCCCCTAGTTACAGATGATGAACTATCACAAACAGCCAATCACAAATTCAGTTTGTGAAAAAAACGCCAACCAGAGTAGAGATTGGCAGTGCGGGATTCCCCTGCCTTCAGCTTTCAGTTCCTTCTGCCTTTCATCAGTCATAAAGGTAAAATTTGGCTGAATTCGGTCACTAATACTGTGAATCACTTTTCAGTCTGACCTAAGAGAAGGTAAACAACCCGTTTCCCTGTTCTTGTGTGTGTGTGTGTGTGTGTTTTTATGAAAGCATGTTATTATTCTTTCTGTTTTATTTTTGTAATTAGCGGTTTTTAAAAAAAAAAAAAAATATATATATATATATATGTATGTTTGCCCCCAGGTTTGTGTTTGCGTGAAGATGTCCGACCCCGAGACTCCAACCCAACCTCTAATTGGCCATGAAACAACCGTCAATGTTGGAGCGCCAGGACAGAAGTAAGTGTTAAAGATGTATTTTTTTTTTTCTGTGTGTGTGTGTGTGTGTGTGTGTCACAAACATCAGGTGAGGGATCACGGTGCGAAAACCAAAATGTGGGTGTCCTAAACGTTAATTTAGGTTTTGAAACTGTCGTGTCGTTTTGTTATAATAGGATACTGACTCAGTAAAGCTCCGGTGTATATATGTTTTATTTTTGTTTGTGTGTGTGTGCGTGCGTGCGCTAAGAATAGCTGCTTGCCTGCCAGACATCAGCAGGCAAGCAGTTTACAGTGTCACAGTTTGGGGATCCTGCTCCTTTTGGGGGGGATAAGAAAGTCCTATAATGTCATAGAAAGTCGTGGATATGTAATAAAAAATGAAATCACAATCAAAGAAACACATTTGTGTGTCAGAGAGAAGGATTTTACCGTTATTTCCTGTTTGTGTTTTTTCTATAGATTTTACATAGCAGTAGCTGTGGTTGATCATATTGTAATTGTAAATTAATACCACACTGATACTATATTACTGTAGTACAGATGAATAACAGCGCTTCAAAAAAAAAACCCCAAACAAATGTATATTATATTTATAAAAGTTTTTAGTTTGCTAATTGATTTACACACTGCAAAAAGAAAAGAATGAGACAAAAATAAACTCCAAAACTGCAATGTGAAGTGGATTTGTGGGTTATTATGCTGAGACTGCTACTGATATAGAAATTAATGTTATTTTAGAATTAAATAAAAATATAAATGAAATAGAGAGAGAAAATTTCTTTTTTTGTTTTTTTCTGTTTTTTTCTCTCTCTATCTCTCTCTTTCTCCTTTTTTTCTTTTCCCCTCCTTTGTATGTACTCATTTAGGTATATAAATATGTATGTATAGACATAGATATGTGATTGTTTATATAATGGTAATTATATTTTATGTATGTTTCACGCTAATAAGAAAACTAATAAAAAAAATATTTAAAAAAAAAACCTATATATATATAAATGAAATATATACGGTATTTGTTTAAAAACAAAACTGTATTTAATGATTTTAGGATATTTCTTTTTCTAGAATCAGCAAATCAGAAGTCAAAAAACTTCTCGCTGAGCACACATCAATAAAATTAAGGATTGTCCAAAACATGCCCTGGTGAAAACAGAACTCATCTTAGATGTTCACTCAGGTGTCTGCTTGACAACAGCTGATGTCATTACTTAGTTACGTATACACATGAGCACCATGGACATAGTTCCTGTTATATCAATTTTTCCCCAGTTCTGAGCCAACAAAAAGTCTAAGTTACCAATCAGGTTCTTCATTCTTCATATTCTTTTATGTCCATAAACCTTTCTGCCTACCTACTCATCATCTTTCTCCCACTAAAGGTTTTCATCCTGAAGACCTTCTAGTGCCAAATAATATTCTTTTAATCCTACAAGCATTAATAAAGAAGTATTGCTTTCTTTTTTCTTTTTTTTCCAGTGGCCGCTCTACCCGGGCTTATAAGGTGGCAGGATTGACCCTTCTGGCCTGTGTGCTGATTGTGGGCCAGGCGATGACCGCCTATTTCCTCCTCAGCCAGAAGAATGACATCAAATCTCTGGAGGATCAGAACAACAAACTTCAGACACAGGTGTCACGAGGCAACTCTGGTGAGAATGCTATGCTGGGAATTAGTAGGATGCAGCAAAAAAGCTTTATTTAAAACAAACTGCTTAACCGCTAAACATTAAAAAAGATGAAAAAGAAGACAAAATGTCATGAAACTGCCCTGTTACCTGTAAAACAACTTAGACTGATAATGAATCAGTGCCTAGAATTTTATTGAAACCGAATTACAGCTCTCTGTTGTTGTACAATTTATTTTTAGTGCCACTCTCTTTTTTCTTTATTTTGCTTTTTGTTTTGTCTCACATACACCTTTCTCTCCCTGTCCATAGCTCCTGTACCCATGAAGATGCATCTGCCCTTGAACTCCATGGTGATGTCGGACATTGTGGACACGGTAAAAAAAAAAAAGTCTGAAACTGGGCTTTTGATTTTCAAGTTAGTAAGTCTCAGATCAAATCTAACCCTAAACCCTAATTTTGTCAAATTTTGAAGATAATCACAAAATTTTGACTTACTTATATATTTATTTATTTATTTATTTTCAGTGATGAAATTTGATCCTTTTCAGTCTAGTTACTATTTTTCAAGTTAAATAAGTACAACTTTAGTGAATCCTGACACACTTCTAAAGTCCAGTATTTTTCTCATTTGTGGTTTTTGAACTTATTGTGTTGCAGGACTCTTCAACTGGAACCCCAGATGATTCATGTATGTCTTAAATATTTGTGTTTATGTATTCTGTATATGTATTAATTATCTTCTCATCTGTTTATGGCCTAGAGAATACTTTTTTCTCTTTTTTTAACAAAAATGCTCTTTTTTCTGTCCTCATATGTGACCTCAAAGTTCAATAGTCAGAAAGATTAGACTGTTAAAGTTAGTCTTTAAAAAATTTATAAAATGTGGATCAACTCATCCCCTCTCCCCTGCTCTCGCAGCCCCTCCTCCCACCAAGTGCCAGCTGGAGGCTTCTGGCGCGAAGCCTGTTCAGGTGCCAGGTTTCAAACCTGCCTGTGAAAAGGATGGCCTCTACAAGGCCCAGCAGTGCTTCGGGTCCCTTTGCTGGTGTGTGAACACAGCCACCGGGGAACAGATTGATGGAAGCGAGCGCCAAGGACAAGCCAATTGCAATCTGTCCGTCCGTGCTGGTGAGACAAGATAACAGATTTTGAGCATTAAGTTCAAATTAGAAAAAAAAATATTCATGAAAATGCCATGTTCAGTTTCATATCAGCATTTTATTGTTGCATTTATGGTTTATTTTATGTAGTTATTTAAATCTACAACCCACACGTCAGAGATTTCAGTGAACCTTTTTGCTGACTATTTGTAGAGTTGTGCATGATTAATGAATTTGTTTATTAGGTTTAAGTATGATATTGAATATACTTTCAGAGAACTCAGATCTGAGGTTTTTTTGTTTTAAAAATATTGATCTTTCATAAGAGGATTGCAATGTAATTCTGATATGCATATACAAATCTTGATTCATCTGGAGAAATCTAAAACCTTTAAATGATTCAATTATTGATTACATTCAGGATCTGATTTAAGCTACAGTGTCACTTACAGTCCAACATCTGTCTTTCCAGGCAGCATGATGAAAATGCTGAGTTTTCCCAGTGAGGAAAATTAAAACTGTGGTGAGTAAACAATCATATTCTTCTGCCTTACTTTATATGATCGCGCTAAGCTACAGTTTCTACAATTAAAAAGTGCATTTCTACAATGTAATGTGCCTTGGTGCTGTATAAATAAAATTGAACTAATAATTTTGGAAAAGTACAATTATCTTGAATAGCAAATTTAAAACCATTAATCATTTATTAATCATGCTTTTTGTTGTTGTTGTTTTAGGCAACAGAAGCTGCTTCAGTCTTTTCCAGAAACCAGTTTCGGCTCATCTCCTAATATCATGTTACAACTTTGCCGAATCAATCACCACAGCTGCACTTAATAAGCTAATGGGGTTTTATATATCGCTGATAAATGACCAGTAACCAATTACCTGCTTGCTATCGTTCCTATTTTATTGCAACCAATATTCTACTGACAGCAGAGCCTTTTGACCGTGATTGGAGATTTTTAATGGCTATTAAAGATGAATAATTATCAAATAGTGTTTAGTGTGCAGCCTTAAATGCTTTATTTTAATGTTGATGATTGGACAAGAATGGTTTGTGTGTTGGGAGGCACACAATAAATAAAGAGGAAAAAATAAGAGAAGCTAAGCCAAAGTACTTAAGTAAAAAAATACTTTTAAGAATGGATTTGTGATAAAATGTAAATGCAGTCCTCCCTGCCATTAAAGGCTTGGTCTTTTAATTTTGTCATGTTTGGCATAAGGTAAAATATAATAATAATAATAAAGCTGTTATTACAAGTTTTGAAGCATAATTTGGACACAATCGGGATACATGAGTAGATTTATTTGAACAACCCAAATAAAACCTGTTAAAAACAGTTCTGATGGTTTTCTTTTATGATACCAGCACAGTGGGAATTATAAACAGTTCTGTTTTTGATGTGTAGGAGCATAAACACACAAAAACCAAAACTGCTAAAACAATAAAGCACTGACAAGTTGAATCAATATCCCACAAAGATTATTACTTAAAAACATGCAAAGACAGAGGACAAAAAAAGAGAAACTAAAAGCATAAAATATGGAAACAGCAACACAATGATTGTCAATAGGCACATGTTGTTTCTGGATTCCAGTCACTAAACATACAGTACACACGTTTGCCTGAAAACTAACAAGCTGATCACAAGCTGAAATAACGTCTTTCTCCTTTATGGCTTGTTTATCTAATTTCTGTTAGAGATCTAATTACGCAATGGTGCGAAATGTTCATTTCGATGTTGCCACCATGTTAAAAACATCACAGTGCAGTTTTACAGTGCTTTCCATAGACATGAATACATTTTTAATATTACACTAAAGCTGCAAAAACAACAATATGTTTTGTAGAATCACTGAATACTGTAGTGTTTACTGATTTATCTTTGAAAAAGCGGATTGTCCACATTTTTGTATGTGGATAGTGAAATATCCGCTGTGCAAAATGAAAATTCACACTGAAATGTATGCTAGTTTTGCCAAGTGGCACCACTATTTTGTACAACTTTACACGCTGGATTATTAGAGATGTGTCTCCTGCAGCAGAAGCAGCATAGTCTATGGATAAAACACTCAGTTTTACAGCTTAAACCTCTAAAGTACAACTCATAAGTGCATGATGCAATCAGCACATTCTAAGAAAGTAAAACTTTTCACTTTTCATTCTACAGATTTCAATAAATGACTCCAAAATAAATACAAATTACTAACGGCTTTAGATTAAAAGAGTAAAATCGATACATGTGCAAACGATCAGTTTCCAGCATATAGAAAACAGGCAGCCAACTCTTACAAGGCTTTTGAGATGATACTGTCAACTCCAGACCATAGTAGGCACTCTTAATGTATACTTTACATGAAATGCTTTAACACACATTCCCCAGTTTTTCTAAAAGTCCAAAGAGCAAATTAAATCTTAATAAAGAAAAATAATTGCTTTGGCATTTGGCTGTTTTCTTGCTCTTAGAATTTTTTCAGCATTGTGAGGACACAGAAAAAGCAACATAATTTCTGGCAAATTGAGTGTTTTTCTGAGTCAATCATGGAACAACTTGTCAAAAAAAAAAAAAAAAAGACACAGGTCTCTGAAAAGTGTTAACTTATATAGAGATTAGGAAATACAATCCAGAAGGAAAGGGGAAGGGTTCTGTACCTGTAAATTGACATCACTCCACATTACAGACACTGCTCTGATAACTGTAACCAATGTGAAAACTAACAAAAACCAAAAGATTTGACAGGTTTTGCAGAGAACAACTGTGTGATGTAAAGTGAGGCAATTTTACACCCTGAGCAACAAGGAAAAAAAGTGCTAATTAGTTAAGGCTGCTATTATTGATTTCTGACCACTAGAGGGCAGAAGATACCAAAACACACAGAATTCAAGTCCTGTTTGAATTTTCATAAAAATGCAACGCGTTTTCTTACAATAAGCAGAACCAGAGTTTACAGCTACATATTTGTTGGTCTTTCAATTAAGTTTTAGAAAGCATGTGCTGTAATGAATGACAAGGTTGGCTTCAGAAGTCAATCATAGCAGCTGTGAGGATTTACAATAGTAGCAGTTTGTCTAAATTTCAACCACTGACATTTTTCTGCATTCATATTAATGAATGCATGAATTAATGAGCTGTCTTCTGCAGGGGGGTCAACTAAATTAAAAAAATATATATATAAAAAGGAAAAGAATAGCTGTTTTTTTTTTCACTCTATACCAAATTCAATAGTGTAATTATAAATTTTTTATATATATTATTTAAGTATATTGAAAGTAAAAAAATACCACATTAAATTCTGATAAGTTTTAAGCTTTTTCTATATGTTTCTGATCCCATGTGGAGCTGTACTGGCACACTCTTTCTGAAGATCGCTTTGCTCCGCTGTTTGGCTCCAATTTTCCTCCTCCTTACTTGTGTCCTCCTTTCAGGTTGCGTATGTAGTCTTTAATGGTGTTTTCGATGTTGGGAACAGCATAATTTTGAGCTGCATACATCCCTGTACACGTGCCTATGGCAACGCCTAGCAGCGCTGAAGAGCGAAGTCTAGCAACAACGTACCCAGCAAGAAAACCCTTCAAGAAAGGAGAAGCCAGCAGACTGCCCCCCTAGAGAGAGGAAGAGAAATGAGACCCGGTCTGGTGTTTTGATAGATACCTCGACCTATAATTTTATAACTTAACTCTCAACAAAATTCAAGGCAAAGTAATCTATGCTCTCTCTCCATATATACTAATACTACTACTACTAATAATATTTGATTTGTGAGCCTTACTGGAGGAACTCCAGCCTGTATCTCATCTTCTACCCGTTTCTGAATGTCCTCCAACTGGTCTTTTAACTCCACGAGATCCTTGAGTTGACCCAGTGGACTCTACACAAACATGTAGGCACAGAGACAAGCAAACAGGTTAGTGGAGGCAACCAGGGTTTTCTAAAACATGGAGTGTATCTAAAAATAATAAAACATTTGAACTTCCTGTATTATGACCAAACACAGCAAACACTCTGACAATGAACTTGAAAATCCACTGAAAATATCTGTTCTAAAATCAGCTGGACATATGATGGATTTTCTTTCAGAGACTCGGTTGTCTGAGTTTTAGTTTCAGTTTTGTTTTATCTTAACAGGTGACTGCAAATTATCCATTTCTAATAAGAGAAAGTACACCACATAAATTAAAAAGAAAACACATACTAAGATGGTTTTTGCTAATACTTGCAATTGTGAACAGGCAATTTCCACATTTGGAACTAAATATTAAAGTGATTCTATGTTATTACCCCTTAAAAACACACTGCATTCCACAAACCAGGTAAAACGGGTAACTTATACAACAGTGACCCTATGCCGATGGTAGTAAAATAAACAAAAAGCATAGAGAACATGTTGGAACAGATACTTGTCTCTTAAAACCATTCCCATATATCCGTTGCCCTAAGCAGGCATGACACCTTTTAGAGAACAGTAACATTATTTTCGACAGGTTACTAAGCTAACTGTGTTTTCTTTTAGCTTATTTAATTGTAGAAATATTTCATTTTAAGCGCTGCGGATCGTGTTTTCGTTGTTTGCTAACTGACAGTCTCAAGGTGAACAGACCTTCCAAATCTAGTCCTTCCCGTCAACGTTATTTTAGCAGCTAGCAAAACGTTTGCTGTTATGAAATTAACAGTCTCTTTATTTTCAGCTTATTTACAGTACTATGGATTTGGTAGAATGCACAACAAATGTATTTCCTGTTTGCTAATTTCATTCGGTTAAACGGAAAGTAAGCTAACGGTTTAGCTAGCTACCTCTAGGACGCTACACTTTGTTTTACGTAGTGACACCCTAAGCTGAAGCTGACGGCTAATGCTGAATGACAGCTCAAGTTAAAATTAACGCCTATCCACTATTCAAAGTTGGCTTAACATTAAAAACTTGGAGACACACCTTGTCATTAGCCATCTTTCCAGTCCGTTGATGCACCTCTTCTTCTTGTTCTCGTAGATTTGCTTAAAAATGAAGTCTGCTGCCCTCCACTGGTGTATTCACAGACCACTCTTCTTCTTCTTTCGGCTACTCCCTTTAGGCAGAAGATCCTCCTTTCAGATCATCTGTTTCCATCTCACCCTATCAAACCAGCTTTCTCCTTTACTGCATCTATTAATCTAACCTGTGGTTTTCATTTTTTATTCCTGCCTGGCAGCTCCATACTCAGCTCCAATGCTCCTGGCTTTGGTTCCCATCCACCTGGTCTCCTGCAGGCACAACACATTCTCATTCCTTGTCTTCATCAGTCAGGCAGGTCTTTCTTTACCAGTGTCATGCCAAAAAGGGGATTGCTGATGTTTATTTGTGTGTGTGTGTGTGTGTGGGGGGGGGGGGGGTTATGTCTAATATATTTGTTTATATTGATAAATAGGCTGTAGTCAACAGGATTTATGACAAGGATATATATGATGTAAAGAAATGGCATGTTTTGCAATGACTCTGCCTATTGTACTTAATGCTTTCAAATTTTCCTCTATCACACCAAACCTGTTGCACATCACAATATCATAAATGTTCTCTGTGGTCTTCCTCTTTTCCTTCTGCCTGACACCTCCATATTCAACACCCTTTATTCAATATATCCACTATCTCTCCTCTGCACATGTCCAACCCATCTCATTGTTTCCCCTCTAACTTGAACTCCAAAGCCCTCGACCTGAGCTGTCCCTCTGACAGAATTATTTCTAATCCTGTCCACTCTGGTCACTGCCAGAGAAAATCTGAGCATCTATGACTCTGTCACCTCCAGCTCAACCTTCTGTTTTTTTGTTAGTGCCACTGTCTCCAAACCATGCATACATAGCAGGTCTTACTACCATCTTGCAAACATTTCTTTTCACTCTTGCTGCTATCCTTTTCTCACCAATCACTCCTGACACTCCACCCACTTCACCCTGTCTGCACTCTCTTCTTCACCTCTCTTCTGCACTGCCTGTTTCTTTGGATAGTTAACCTCGGGTATTTAAACATGCAGAACAGTTTGTATCCACCTCAAATGCCCCTGTCCTTAGTCTGTCTTCCACATTATAGTGAATTCACTTAAATATCTTTATTGAATTGTTATGTTACATTTTTTTTAATTTGTGCTGCCATCTTGGGCAGATCTCTTTTGACAAAGAAGTTTTTAATTTCAATGAAACTTTTTTACCTGGATAAAAAAAAAGCATTTATAACAGTCACTTTGACAGAACATGATTGCAACTTCTAACTTTTGACAGGAATGTTGTTTCTGGCTCAAGATGACTTGATATCATCCGTGAAAGATATGTTTGAGATTTCTTGGGCAGATCATAGGCCAATAAGTCAATTACAGCAGTTTAAATACTGGCAATCATTTTTTGGGCAAATACCAGAACTTCTTCAGAATTTGTGACAGCCTGGTAAGTTTCATTAAGGTGAAATACGAATAAAGGAAGCAATTAATTACCCTGCTATTTCTGATCATGCTAAAAAAAAAAAAAAAAAAAAAGATATGCTATGTTTGAACACTGTTTGAGGGCTGTGATAATTGGGGAGACTTCAAAAACAATTTAACCAAAATATAACTCACATGGTCACAATGGGCTCATTACTTTAATTGTCCTCTTTCATCTCTCACTCTGAAACCTCTTTAATTCCAAGTTCCAGTTTGGCTTTTGCAATGCAGAGCAGTTTCCACCCCCCCCCCCCCACACACACACACACACACACACATTCTAACATTATGATGCTGAAATACTAATATAATATACTGATGTAATAGAACAGATCCAAATTATGGGGAAAATGAAAGTGAAAAGAAAATGAACAAGAGTTCAGATAAATAATTAGCAAGGCAAAGGGATAGAGGATCAGAGAAACAGAAACAGAGAGATGCTCATTATCTCTCATTTGTAATCATCAGTGCATCCCACAGTAGAAGCAGGGAATAAACATTGTAGGGATTAATGCAAGATAAGTATTTTCCCATAGATGTATAACATTAAAGTCTAAGTCATTACATCAAGTGAATCGGATTTAAAACCTTGTGTGATTTATATTTTTTACTTGCTGAGAGCATGACTCCCCACAAGTGTGTCTTTCCAGAGACTGTGGAAGTGAGAGTGAATGGCAGAGCCTCGAGTCACAGGAGGTGAGAAAGAGATTGAGAAAGATGGCAAGAGAAAGCATTTAAGACCTACTAGAGAACTTGAGTTATTCCCATCTGATGTAGAGGCAAAATGAGACAAAAAGAGTGAAACTGCAAAATGAAAAATATGTAAAGGTCTTCATCTTCTATTCATTTAAAAAGATTAATCTTGCCAAAACATAAATTTCTACTTTTTAGACGCTACTTGCTGGCTCCTTTTTGTTTCTCCGAAGGGGCTTATAGAGGTATTTAATCCTCATGCTCAGGCAGGACAGAGAGTCCATTAACCTTTCCTTGTTTGGGGTTATCGCAGGACCAACCTGATATGGACCACAGTATTTAATGGTCGGTTCAAGCTGGACATAACACAGTCTGCATAGTTTTGCATGAGATGAAAGACTGGCCTCGCACTCCCCTGGACTGCAGGTGTTTAAGACTTGGAAGGAGCGATGGAGGTAAGGCGTCTGTGATCTTCAGTGCTGTTGATGGTTCAGGGGGCGTATTGATTTTGGCTGAGGCATGTTTGGCTGACTAATCTTTGGACGCCTCTGTACTGGAAAGGTCACGGAAGCTTATGGTGCAATCATTACAGAGATGAGCTTCAGGGAAATGTGTATTCACATACTGTACCACGAATATCAGGGACAGATCGTAGATTTATGTTTGAGTTATCATTTTAAGTTTAGGTAGTCATTGCAATGTCATGAGATGCAGCTTGCCCAAAATAACCTTTGAAACAGTAATAAATTTGCCTATTTTCTGACTAGAAAAAAACAATAAATAATTTGGACTTCTATAGCTTTGTGACTAAAGCTTCATTTATTATTCAACAAGCCCAGCGGAACATTTTCTCTTGCATAATGAATGTGGTTTGTGTTAATACTCCAAACAGCAATAGCATGGGTTGTTTGAGCAGATGTAGTTATTATAATTTAAAGGATGGAGAAGTAAGCCCTGCATACACTGGCTTTGAGATGTCGAGGCAGTCATTTTTTTCCCGATGTGATTAAAGAACTCATTTAAAATGTATTTTATAGTCAAAGCACTGTATGTGTTACTGTCTGTTAGTTATTTTCTTCATTGCGAATAAAGCAGGAAAACCCCAAGAAATGTTTACTCCATGATTTGCTGAAACTAAATGAAGCAAATGGTTTTCATAAGCAATCTCGAGTAAATATGAGTTTCTCTGAAGGGCACATAAATTCTTTAATTTCAGAAGCTTCTACACAGCAAATATGTTCATATGTTCCTCAAATGGGATGACATGATCTTCTGATAATCAGGGTATGAAATACTGTACGAGCTTCTAAAAGCATCTCTTTGGGATAACTTGCCAGCAGCATACCCTTTATGATTTATGTTTTTATTTGCTCCTTCATATCTTGTAAGTTGTTGTGTTGTTATGAAACAGGTACTCAGTGTGAATGTGGCAATATATGGAATTGTTTTTTAGAAGAAATGTGCTTGAAACATTGAAAGTTTTATCACAGAGTGTATAAAACTCATCTCCTGCTGCCCCTTGTGTGAGGAGCACTGAGTTATGGTTTCACAACCTGAGCTCCGCTTCGAGAGTGTTATGGCTAAAGCAGCGTGGTACTGCTGCTTTTGCACTACACCATGTTGGATGTTATCAAGGATCACCGTGCATAAATTGTTTCTTTCTATTGTGCTGCACGGCACTATACAAAAGACAGAAAAAATGTACTTAACAAGCAAAGTTTTTCGGTTAATGCTTTGTGCTTTACTGTCTTATTTTTCAACCTAGTCGCAGCCTGGGATCACTTTTGATCCACTTTAATAGAAATAAAGTGTTTCATCAGTCAGACACCTTTGTAGTGTACCAGCTAATGTGATGCTTTTCCCCAAGGCTAAAACCTAAAAGCCTTTCAGCAAGGTGCAGTGGTTTTGTGGGCTGACTTGGCCCCTCTTCATCTGAGTTCCCTCATTAACCTCAGTGCTCAGTATTCAGCCCGCGTCTCCACTGATGGCTCCTAGCCGAGAAAAATGTGAGTGAAGGAAACAGAGCTGCAGAGGGACTGAGACTGCTTCACAAATATTCATGACTCAGCATTGTTTAAATGCAATGAGGTGTCACAAAAATATTATCAGCCACTTGAAAATAACACAGAATGAGTTCAAATATAACACAGAAATGAATGGAAGTTAGGTAGTATTAGCCTTTCATGTCTAGTAAGGGAGAGTTTTCTAAACCTTTGAGATAACAAAAGAGAAGGTCAAACTTTATTGACTGTGAGGCTGCGTGATTTAATATACACTGATTTTTTTCAGGCTGCATGTCAACATTTGTGTGGACAGCCCAGGTTCCCTGCTGTAGCACCCACCAGGATGAGGTATAAGTCAAGTCAAGTTTATTTCTATAGCACATTTTAAACAACCTCAGTTGACCAAAGTGCTGTAAAGTTTCAGGAAATATACAATTATATGTGTAAGAGTCACCAAATCAAACAATAAAGATACACTAAAACTCAAATAAAACAAGTAAATAAGACTGTGTTTGCATAATAAAAGCCAGAATACTCTGCTCAACTAGACAAAAAAGCAAGCGAGAAGAAATAGTGTTTTCTAAAGTGCTTAAAGTGATTGAGAGACTGGGCAGCTCTTATGTAAAGAGGTAAGTTGTTCCAAAGATTAAGAGCCACCACTCAAATCACTATCGCCTCTGCTTTTAAGCCTGGATCTAGGAATGTCTGAGAGGAGCTGGTTTGTAGAACTCAGTACTCTCTTTGGATTGCAGGGTTTTAAAGTTTCCATTAAGAAAGGGGTACCAAACCACTGAGACTCCTAAAAACAACTAATCAAATTTTAGACTGGATCCTGTGTAAGGAGGCCAGTATAGGTAGAAGCGTTCACACCATTTCTTTGGATAAAGGATAATCTTGATGATTGGACTGGCGGTATAAAGTAATCCATGTATTGCAGTCCTTTAACAATACATCAGTTATATGAAATGAGCCTGATAACTTTATATACAGCAATGTAGAAAACTGAGTATTCTTCAAAAGCAAATTTTATAATACACTTACTAAGCCAACTGTACAGCTCTGACATATGGCTTGCTGTAAGTTCTTTTTCTCCAAAAAACACTGAATCTTAATTTTAATCTTTAATTATATCTCTATGGAGTGTCTAAGGAACATTATGCAGTGCATCTAAATAACAGATGATACAATGATGTCATTATTTTTTTTTTATTCATGAAAGGTGTGGAAGTGCTTTTCCACCAGATCAGCAGCTAATTGTAACATTAGTTCTAACCAGGACTGAAAAATGAAATAAACTCATAACATCCACCTGGACAATGGAATTTGGGGAGTCATCAAACCTCCACTGTGTTTGGACCTTTTTATGGAAGTATCCAACAAATATTATGACCTGTTGTGTGATACAGACCGTCCAAGACGTTTGCAACAAAACAGCACTTGTGATGGTTACTAATGATCTTCTTACGGCATCTAACAGGGGATGTGTTTCTATACTTGCTCTGCTAGGCCTCCATCCACCATTCAATACCACTGCTCATAACATAAAATTGAAATAACAATGCACTGCTTGTATTAAATTAAATGCCCTGCGCTGGTTTGAGTCGTATCTGTCTGTTAGATTTAATAGATTCCAGTTTATTCACCCAAATGGCTCTGTGCTGTGACCAATACTTTCTTTTCTTATCCAATATTATTAGAAGACATCGCAAAAAAATTAACTGCTATTTACATAGTACTCAACTACATTTGTCTATTAAGCCAGACGACAGAAAGTAAAGTACAGGCATGTCTTCAAAACAGGCCTGGCCTGTAACTTTCTTCTCCTAAATTTGGACAAACCTGAAGTTATTGTACTCTGTGCTAAAAATTTTAAAAATGTATTGTTTAATCTGGTACACTTTGATCAGCACATATGTGCTTCAATGGACACATTAAACACATATGTAGGACTGCTTTTCTTTATGTTGAGGCTGGAGTATTGTAATTCATTATTAGCTTCTCTTAGTTGGCTCCCTGTTAAATCAAGAATTTAAATTTCTTCTCATCACATACTATGTCTTGAAAGCTCAGGCACAATCACATCTTATCTTTATACTATATTGTCCCAATAGAACACTTAACTCTCAGACTGCAGGCTTACTTGTGTTTCCTAGAGTTTCTAAAAGTTGAATGAGAGCCAGGCTGCAGCTATCAGGTCCATCTCCTGTGGAACCAGCTCCTAGTTTGGATTCATGAGACAGAAATCTTCTTTTTTTTAAGACTAGGCTTAAAACTTTCCTTTCTGAGAAAGATTAAAATTAGGGCTGGATTCAGGAGACCCTGAATCATCCACTAGTTGTTCTGCAATACTATTAGGCTGCTGGGGAACATCCCATGATACACTGAGCATTTTTGCTCCACTCCCATCTTTCCCCTCCATGTGTATATATTAAAAATCACCAATGCATGTCATTAAATTTTGTCTTCTCCATCCTAGAGTTTATTTTTTGACCTCTCTTTCTAAGCTTTTCTTTTCTTTGTTCTCTTTCCTTTAACCCTCCACCAGTCAAGGCAGATGGCTGTCCTTCCCTGAGCCTGTTTGTGCAGGAAGCTTTTTCCTGTTGAAAGGGAGTTCTTCCTTTCCACTGTTGCCAAGTGCTTGCTCATGAAAAGCCTCTGCTTGTTGGGGTTGTCTCTCTTACACTTTAGCTTACCATAAAAAAAACCTGTCATTTTGGAGCTGTTGCTGTGAGTTGGTGCTATATAAACAAAAATGTATTAAAATGAACTAATTGTTTTAGTGTGTGAAATTCTAGTCTTTTAGTCTGTGAGTTAGCACTTTGTAGCAGAATTGGTAGTTAGTTGATAACTTAGTACTCTGCCATCTTACAAATAACTAACATAGCAGTGCCCAAAGGTTTAAAAAAAATATGGAATCAAAAACCTAATGGGTGACTTCATGGTGGCAGAATCCATCTTTTATACAATCTCTGGCTCTGACTAAGGAATAGTATCAAATCTAGACTAAACCAGTAAACATTTTCTTTGACAGCACCCTGAATTCCTCCCATGCACAAAATAAAAAAAAATCTGAACACCCTCACAGCCTTATATATTTCTCCCTATTTTATTATTTATTTTTAAGTGACACCCCAATCATATTTTAGTATAATAAGCAGAGAATGCATGTGTTGTCATTCTTTGGCAGACTCCAGCATTAACACTAACCACAGTAATGGAAGTCAGTGCATGCAATTAAAATGAACTGTTTTCATTTCAGTGAAGCAAAGTGCTCTGGCTATCCACCACTAATCACTTCAGTGTGTAGATGGTGTGTGAGACAGAACTTGCATTGCTTATATTATGGGGAGCTGCCTCCCCTTTTTTGGAACAAGAAAGCAAGTTTCTGTATTGCAGCTCGTTAAAGTTTAGGGTGAAGACATCTATAGATTATATGAATATAGTATAGATTTAGGGATTCAGCACGTAGGAATAACTGAAAGGAAATTAATACAATTGAGTGCAATATTCTCTAACTGGAAGTAGAACCAATTGTGTGTGTCTGTGTGTGTGTCAGTACAGTATGCATGAGTTTACCCAGATGCCAATTAAAGTTTTTAAGCTCTGTTGCTTCTCTGGCACAATGACACAACCAAAGGTAAGAAAAGAGAGGTACTGCAGCCTCACTGCACCACTCTGCTGTGATGCACAAAGGGGGATGTGTGTGCATGCGTATGTCTGCATGTTTGAGTGCAGTCAGAGGTACATGTGTCATGAATCAGGGGACAGATAAACAACTGAAAAAAACCTGTCAATACTCAAGTGTGTGCGGTGGGAAGAAAATGAAGAAAGACAATGCAGAACTGGAGGTGTAAGCAGCAAAAGAGTGTGACACGAGGGGAGAGAGATGACAGGTTAAAAGAAGAAAACACTGATATTTCATAGTGTGAGGCAATTGCCAAAAGAAGTGGAAAGAGAAAGGATTGAAGGGATAAAAAGAGGTTTAAGATTAAGAAAAAGGCTGAATAATGTTTGTTGGATAAACACAGATGTGTCTGTTCCTCCTGTTGTCAGAGTCTATTGATAACGGCGTATGCTTTACAGAGGGGTCTTTCCTCCCTCTATGACTATGAATCAGCCTCACCTCAACTCTGTCCATCCCCTCTCTTTCTACCTCTTTCTGTGTGCTTTTCAACCCCTCCTCTTCCCCTCCCTTCTCCTGTTCCTCACACTCACGCTCTCACACGGGGGATGCCTGAATCGGTGGAAGTCCTGATCAGTGTTGTCGGAGTCCCTCGTCTGCTGAGGGCAGAGCCTAAACCCAGTCTAACCCAGCTCAGCAAATACTGAAGATCTCTGCAATATCATGAGAAGGAGAAGCACTGGAAAGAGGATTTCTTGCAGCCGGTGGACATTTGTCAAAAGTGTTGAAGACAGGGACAGTCTCATTTTATAACCAGAGAGGTATGGTGAGAATGAAAGCTGTTTGTTGATTATTGCAAAGCTTCAAACTGGGATTTTGTGTTTAAGTCATTAAAGACACTGACAGAAGAGGATCCACCAGAGCTGAATATTTATAGCAAACCACTTTGGAAGAAAAAAAAACACATTTTTATAATTGCAGAGAAATAAGTGTATTTATTTTTCAGCATGTGCAAATTGATTTAAAATTTGAGTGTACAGGATGCAACTGAATTAAGAGTAGCTTTAACCTATTGGCTGAGGATCAACAAGCTAATTGATTTTTTTTTTGGCAAGAGTAGAAGACCACTGAACCAGTTGCCCAACCAACCAGCCATGGAGTTACGAGGGACACGCGGGATAGTAGGTGGCCAGGACACAAGGGGTCAGGGGTTAGGTTTTGGCTATCCAGTCACCGGGATTCCAACCAGCTCCATAATAACAGCCGTGCAGCAGCAGGACTACTCAGCCAGCGTCTGGCTTCGCAGGAGGGATAAACTGGAGCATGTAAGTTCTGATACTGGAGATGAGGTATTAGACATAGCTGAAAGAAGAGTGAAGTCTTAAGTAGAATTTAAGAATAGTTAAAAACATGTTGTGTTTTTCATATCCACTGGGACATGTTCTCACCCTCTGACCCTTGGTTAAGCCTTTCAGAACATCTAATTTCAAAAACGGGATAAAATGGAAGAAAAAAATGTTAACATATGAATGTCTTTTAGTGTTCAACTATTACAGACTGATAGAATGAGGGTGGTGTCACTAAATTATGATAATATTTGAGTGTTTCCTATGAATGCACAACCAGATTACAGGGTGTGGGCTGGAGTGTTAACAAGAAGAGGCTGCTGTGGAAGGACTGGACAGAAAAATATATATTTATATAAATTTGAAATAAAATGTTGAGACAGTGGACTGTTTGGTGGCCATAATGCAGAGACAAAATTCAGGATACAATGCAAAGCTGAAACACTAAATAATTAATTTATTCATGGAATTCTAATTATTTTGATAAGTGCAGCTCCTTATGTCTGATTAATAGAAATCTAAATTAAATTAATTACTTTGTTTTTTGTTATTAGCAACAAAATGAATTTAAGTTAAGCAGAGGGAAAATTGATTGTTTATTATAAGGAAATGTTCATAATGAAAACATATATAGACCTGCTGTATGTTCATAAAATATTTGTCATGTCACATTTAAACTGTGTTGAGTAACTTCGTTTTTTGTTAACCATGCCCTCTTTTAGTACTGTAGGTTACAATGATCTACATCTAAAATGTATCCTTATAGCAAATGTAAATTTGTGTAAAAATGAATACAGAAAAGGGTCTGATATTAATGAATCTGCTGAGCAACTTCAACTGCAAACTACTGCTTCTATAACACATCAACTTAAGTTTCTAAATTTTGCATGCTGAGGGGGATTTTGTGTTGTAAGTGAAGGAATAAGCTGAATTTTGCTTTATATCCAGCAACGCTTTTCTTTTATACCTTTGTGATGTTCAACAGTTACTTTTGTTTTCTATTAGAAAGGAGTTTCTATTAGAAACATCCTCAGGAGACTCGTTGCTCCGACGTAAACTGAATCAACATTCTGTGAAGGCCTTCCAGGTGTAGAGATTTAGCGTCAAGGAAAGGAATGGAAGAGGTGTGTGTGCTGAATATTTGATGCTGGAGGGGAACAGTGCCACGTCCAGAGAACTGCTGCTAAGTCTGTCTGCATAACTAACTAGAATGATGAAGCAGCCTGTCCCCTTTCTGCACACCCACACACATCTACAGAGGCACTGAATCACACAGATACATGCACACGCATACTGTAAGTCTGTTTTTACAGGCCGGGAGAGCACACACAAAAGCACTCAGAGGCCAGCAAGTTGACCGTCAAGGCTGAAAACAGAAAAGACATTTTGCATTTTAATACACTACCAAGCAGACATGCAGATAAACACACACTCATTCACTTTATGCATTATTCAAAACAAATTATAGCTTGAAGGACAAAAGCAAACTTTACAGTGTACAGTGATTTTTTTTCTGTAATTGCATAACATTAAGTTTGTCTCTTTCTAGCTACATCTAATGTAAACGATGTGTTGGCAACATTTGACAGATATGATTTCTCATTCGAGTCGAGAACAAACCCATTATTGTTTTATAATGAGATTTTCTTTAACTGATGGAGCTTGACTTTACATTTAAGAGCAAGAGTTTTCCTGCTGACAGCGATGACAAATGTGGTGTAAGTTCAAGGAGAGATAAGAAGTTGGATACTGAGAGCCTTAGGGACACAGAGTGCCAGTCACAGTGATGTGATTCAAGTCACATCTTTAGCATATTTTCAAACTCCAAGAAGGTTTTTTTACTCATTCCAAGTGAAGTCATCAATCTAAGAAATCAAAGACTGATTACAGCCTCATGTTTTCACCTGGTCACGTTGTAACTTGGACTATGAATATTCTGCAGTTGTCCAAAAATCCTCTTAAAGCATATACAAAAACTGTGAAATCTGTGAACATTATGGCACAACCCTGTCCTCAAAACAGTACCAGTGAATAACAAGACTGTTTATCATTCCACATTGATTAATTAAAAATTGATTATGATGCTTGAATCATCAAAGAACAACCAGGAAAATTCCTTTTGACCACAAGGGGAAGGATTACTATTAGAGCACCTAACAGCAAGATGCACGGATCAGTTCAGTATGTGTGGTGAAATTTCATTCCTTGCTACGTTTTGAAAGTATGATAGTGCTGCATTTGGATTAAACATCATCTTCTGTCCTTATTTGACCAATCTCATGCTCTTAGCTATTACTCGGTAGCTATGCATATGTGTTTTCTCTTACACTTCTCTTTTCCTCTTATCTGTGCTGAGTCATTGATTTTGTAACAGATGAGTTTACTGTGGTTGCTTTCATTAAATTATGCAAGTTTAAAGAGTACATTACTGAAGATGGGGTCTTGATATAGTACGCAGTGGAGCTACTTTTGCTTCTTATCCTGATGTAGTTTAATTTCTAACATCGCCAAACAAAATACAAATCATGCAAATAAACAAATCATTCAGCAAATAATCTGAATGATGATCAGCTGAAGAAGGTGCTTGGTGCTCTATCCAGTCTTCTGCTTTGTAGATCCTCTATTGTTTGTTTATTGACTACATGCATTTTTACATGAGTACATAGAATTTCATACAAGAGGTCAGAATCATAGACTAAGTAGTTGAAAAATATCTTTTTTGTTTCTTGTTGTAGTAGACATGTGGCTGTTCTGCACTTTGTAGTCACACTCATTCGTCTATCTGGTTTCAGGTGCACATCACTGCACCTAGGGAGGTGAAATGCCATTTAAAGTTTCTCTTAAGGCAGTTACTGGATCTTCTGTGTTCACTGTGTGTTCATAAGGGAGTCTTAAAGAAGATGAATCAGCAGCTGAGAGCCAGGGCAGGAGGCTAACTGTGAATGAAAGATAGCCAAACCTCCCAGAGGAATTTTAAGAATTGGCAGCTGAAAGTACAGCTGGCTCCACACGCTGATTGCATTTTCAATTTCATAGTGGCAGTGCTGATGTATAGACCCATATCTGTGGTATTATTGGTCAAACTATATGGGGCCTAGGGGACTTCTAGCCTCTTATGTAAGTTTATTTGTTATTGTTCTTGGCTGGTGACCCAGTGTTCTGTGTTTTGGACTTTTGAATCTTAGTATTAATCTTAGGCTACGTTCACACTGCAGGTCTTAATGCTCAAATCCGATTTTTTTGTCTGCTTGTTCAGACTACAAATAAAATGTGACAGCAAACGCGTTCTAGTGTGAACCCTCAAAGCGGAAGATGCTCTGTTTAGACCCAGACCAAACAGTATTGTTTGACTGATGGCCCTTAATATAAAGACTTGTTTTGGACTTTACATTTCCCAATTTAGCTTTAAGTTGTAAAGTTATTTTGTTATTTACATATGGCCTAATAATTATCCTTATTGCTGTTTTAGAGAGGAGCGGTGCTTCAAAGGATAGTTGCAGATTTCTATCAGAATCTGCAGATTATACAGTGCAAATAAAATGTTCACGTTTCTCCAACGCTGTCTTCCAAATAGTTTCACTGACATCTACACTGGATGGCCAGGAAGTGTTCGGGCGCTTCTCCGGCACTGATAGTTGGCGTCTGTCTTGTGTCAGTGACGTAAAAGACGGATTTAATGCAACATGACCATTCAAACAGCGGTCGCTTTCTAAAACATCAGATATGTATCGGATTCAGTACCACATACGAAGGTGACCCAGGTCGGATTTGAAAATATCGGATTTGTGCTGTTCACACTGTCATACCATGATCGGATATGGGTCGCATAGGGTCAAAAAAGTCGGATTTGATGCGCTTTTGCCTGCAGTGTGAACATAGCCTTAGAGTATTAAGCTGATTTCTGGATGTTATTATGTTGGGTTTTCTTGTTTAGTCACTTTAGGGTCATCAGTTTATTGTCCCGTTCTCTTAATCTTGTCACTGTGTTTCGTTCTTTAGTGTTCTCCTCCTGTGTTCTTACACTCACCTTTATGTTTTGTCCTTAGCGTTGTCCATGTTAGGTCTGCCATGTTTCCATGTTTGTTACGCTCTGTGTCTCTCGCCCTCTCTTTCGTATCCCAGTCATGCCTCTGTGTGCTGTCTGTGTGTTCATCCTTGTCTCCCCTGTCTGTCATGTGCTCCCATGTTTGTTTATCCCCATCCTGGTGTCAAGCCATGTCCTTGTCTGAGTCTTGGTATGTGTGCTACTTGTCTCACGTGCATTGTGTTCCGTTTTGCTCTCCCTGTCTCGTTATGTGGAAATTTGTTCCTGCTGTGTTCCCATGTGTTTCCACTTCCCTCATCATCCCTCGGTGTCTATATTGTCTCTGTTTTCCTCCGTCCTTTGCCAAAGCCCCTCTTCACCTACCCCTGTGTTTCCATGTTCCTACTTTTCCAGGCTTTCTCGTGTTTTCCCAGTTTAGGTTTTCATGATTAGTTCCTCATTCATTTTGGTTTTCTTATTTCGTGCTGTTTTGACAATCAGCCTGAATAAATGGCCTTTTCTTAAAGTTCATTGCTGCCTACGTTGTCTGCATTTGGGTCCTCACTCTCCTCTCCACACGGTCTGCTGCCTGCAGATTGTGACATTATTATGTTTATTTCTTTCTTTTTTTCCCTATCCCTCTCATTTGCTATTTTTGTGGGCTGGGCGAGTGAAGATGATGAAACTCAGGGAAAATATTTATTTGCCTCAAATGAATAAGAAAGTTGGATTGATTTCTCAGTGCACATTAGTCAAAGTATAAAATATTATTAGACATTATATCTTATGATCAACTTTTTTTTATCTGGAAGTGATGAATGGCGCTGTGAATCGGCTGAAGAATGAGGGGTAGGAAGATTACACTCAGGTTTTGACACGTCCATCTATAACACAAGTTCACCCTGGAAGTGGGAAATGTAGATGTAGTGACAAGGTAGAAATATTTTTAGCTGTGTGAAAATTTCTGGAAATCAATTTGAGAAGCTGTCTATGAATTGAATAACAACTTATGATTATTTATGATAAAACTCCAGATTTAATACATAATAAATAAAGTTATATATGTGAAACATTTATACTGCTTAACTAATTTATTAGACCACCATCCAGTGTAAGGATCTGCCACAGCTGTTCTAAATCAGCAATATTTTTAATTACCAAAAATCACTTTTACATTTTTATTTCATTTGTTTATTAAGATGCCAAATTACAGTTTTGGCTGTATGTCACTAACAGAAAAAAATAGTTTTAATAGTTAAAACTTATGCTTGATCTGACTTCTTAGAGAGTCCAGGCTCAAATTTGAGTATAAAAATGAGAATTCAGTAACTTTTAGTTTACGTAATTTTGTAATTTTAAAATGTAATTTTAAGTTCAGTCTTTTAGTTAAAGATGTTTTGAATCATTTTTTTTAAACATCTGTATTTTCTTGTTCTTAAGAAAGGTGTTCTAATACATTTATTTTAAGCACTTGAAAGAAACCAGAGTAAAATCTATTATTTCCATTGCCTTGCAAGGTGGAACTGTTTATGTACATTTCAGATACTAAATGCAGAGACACTAAACCTGTGGTCATCAAATGAGGAGAATTAATTTTTTTAAAAATCGGATTAATTTGAAAGAAATAATAATCTTGGTGAATAAAACTGAGCATAATGTTAGTTCTAGCAGGTCACAGAATCAAGCTCACGTGGAAGTCCCTGCGTCCTTTTGGGAAACCTCTTATATTTATGCAGCAAGCTGCTTTGCAACCCACCTTCCACGCCAGCTCTTCTGTTTCATGCTATTTCTGACCCAATCAATGTCTGTTGTCATTTCCTGCTGTTCAGTAATGGTGTGTTGCTGTCTTTAGGTATTCCACACAGGGCATGGAGGTCCCACAACAAGGCCATACTGCCAAATAGAAATTATTAAAATTGTAATAACAATCCTGGTCTAATAGCTACCAAATTTCTCCTTGTGATATATTCTGTAGCACCATATCATCCAACCCTAATGGAGGTGAATGGGACTCCAGATCTTTCAAAATTCTACAGCACCTTCTTTTTAAACAAAAACTCGTGCTTTAGAAACTGTCAGCAATTTATGTAACAGACATAAATACATTCACAAAAACACAGTAATGAATCATTAGGGCACAGGAGCACATCTGCCTCCTTTAGGCGATCCTAAAAGATTTCTTGTCATCACTTTCAATCCTTAACCACCCTCAGATAAAAGGTTGCTCTCCATGGAGAAAGTGCAGCCTCATTAATGCTGTTGTCTCATGCGTTCATCCCCATTACTTGGTGATGACCTCGGGCAATTGTCTCTGCCTTCAAAGCAGTGAGACCTTACTTTTTCAGTTAGAGATGGACATGTTTTCAGAATTCTGGATTCCTTTTATTTTTAATTGGTGAGTTTTATCTGACAGCAGGGGAAAAGACTCATCTTGAAGTTTGTGCTGAAACTGTTTCTTTGCGGTTAAATTCAGCCATAAAGCAGCCTCTTCATAATGCTGCTCGAAGGCTTTGATCTTTCAGTAAGATGTTCCAGTCTAATTGTTTACTCTTAAACAACAACAAAAATCACCAATCCACTTTCCCCTGTCAAGCAGCCACATTACATTTTAAGTAAAATCGTTGACCGGTTGATTAAAGGTGTTTGATTATAGACAGAATACTCTCATTATGTAGTGGATGGAAGATAAACAGCAAAGAGAAGCCAGTGAAATAAAAGACAACACATTTAAATTGCTGCAAGCACTGATCAAAGTTAAGGAAGATTTACATCGGGATTATTTTCCTATCTAAAGATCAGCAGAAATGAGGGCAAGAAGACAGATGTCTTTATATTTGTGAGAGTTGTTGTTGTAAGTGTATTCAAACTTTATAGTCAGTATGTAGATACCTTTGGCCAGCAGCTTACTATCATCAATCACCAACACTCTTCACTGTGTTCAATACCCAGTACCAATTAAAATTGATGCTCGGGGTTCTTGGCTCCTTTTTAACAGCTTGGCATGAGTTCATCCTGATTTCACTTCAGCATCAACTTGACCTTGTGTGGAGGCTTCATGCTTAATTAAAGTTTACCTCTTGCCTGTTTACAGCTAAACTGTACTAGGCTGCAACTACTGTATAAACATAATCGATACAACATAGTTCTATATAGTCCATAATTAAACTTGAGATGCTACCATAACAAACCTTGAAAGAACTTCAATTAAAGCTACTTTCAGCTGCTCCTATGCACAAGAGGTCACCACAGTGGGTAGATCCACAGTAGATTTCTTGCATGTTAATCACTTCTACATTATACAGTAGGTGTTTCTAGGAACTAGATATTTATTTTCCTAAATGGGTAGCATTCCTTGTTTACTTTGATTGTGTTGATGGCTGGTTTCAGTGGTTTCTCTGTATTTAAACAAGCTATTTAAGGTATGTAAACAATAATTATCCCAAATTAAAACAATAATTTACTACCTATAAATGCTCATTCTCACTCTTTCATGAGTGGTTGAATTAACACAAATCTGGCTTGGTACACATACACACACACATTTATACACTCACAGACGTATACCCTTAATTCACTATTCTGTTGTATAGTCCCGCCTTGTTTATTTAGTTTAGTTCGACTGCTTTCTGGTTGGATAGATGCTTATTTTATTTTCTTTGTGAATCACATGACTTTTGTATTTGCTGTTGATTTCTTTTCTAAACCCTTTAAGCTAAATTTTGATCCTTAGTGATGCTGCGAGTGCTGGTATAGTTTGTAGCCTACAGGAACAGTAGGGGGAGCTATCACCTAATATGAAAACTTCATTGTGTAAATTGATGTAGATTTTTAATTCAAAGCATTGGAGCTATAACATTTTGGCCCACTGCACGCATCAGACTGTCAGTTTCCAGGTGTGTGATCTATATACTGCACCATGATAATGAATACCATCTGTTTCAATTCTAATTAGTTGAACGTCTCTTCAGGACCTGACAGTTTGAGGCATGCTGGCTGTCAGCTTTCTACATGTGAGCTTTAAATCTCCTTTAACTGGCTTTCTTATTTTCATTCATTTTTTCTCTTTGTTTTATGGCATCTCAAAATTCAGCATGTTTCCTCTTTCTCTTTAATCACAAAATTGGATCAGATTGCTTTGAAATATAATCAGTTAATAAATACACATTACATCAAAAATTTTAATACGTGATATTTTCTCCCAACTTTGTAATACTGCAAAAAAAAAAACCTTCAGTATTTATACTGATATATGTTATATATTTAGGATTTACTGCCGAATCAATTCAAGCCTTGAATAATGTGATAGTGCACTCAGGGACATCATAAAAAAGATTTTGCTGTCTTCAAAGTCAGAAGAGGTCTTTTGAGGTCTTTGCCTGTTGTTATTCTTTGTTTGACAAACTGCCCTTGGCACAGACAATGGAGTGCATATCTGTGAAGGGGAAGTGACTGACTAAATTAGTAAATAAGTAAATCAATAGCATTCCTTATCATGGAAAAAAGGCTGTATAATTTATTTTTTCCCCAGATTTTTAAAGATGGAAAGAATCTCTAACAAGTTTACTAAAATCAAATTTGATGGTAGTCTGGTTAGATGATTTACTTATGATTTTGTAATCTGAATACATAATCCCGATTACATGTTAGTCATTTTTGCCCAACCCTGTTACACATACACAACTACCCCCTCACAAACCACCTGCCGAGACAGAGTAATGGGGAAAATCCACTGGAAGCCATAATCATGCTTTTTCATGAATTGAACTAATTAGGCAATTAGCTGAAACTCATTAGACTCTGTTTCTGTACCACGATGAGAAATTATTTCAGCTGTGAAAGTGTTACATGAGTACAGAGCCCTCACTGAATTGTGAAATCCACATTATCTTAAATGTCGAGAAGGATTTAAGCCTTCTATGAAACCTTTGTGCTATCATCTCTAGATCTCTTAAGAGAGAAGCTCTGCTGGTCTGTCGTAGCTCACAATGTAGATTAAAAAGAAAGCTTTCATGTTGACATTTCATAATCTAATTTGATGCTCTTTTTATCCCCCTCGACTCCACTGATTTCTAGAAATGTTTTCTGTTTAATTTCACTGGCAAACACTTCATAGCTCTTATAGTTCAAATGCCGGAGGCTCAGTGAACTCTCATGCTTCAGGAAATTTCAATACAGCAGAGCAGAGATAAGAGTGGTTACAGCTCATGAAACTACTCAAGTGCAATATCTTTGTATATGCTAGAAGGGATTAGTTTATTGGATGCTTGCTTTGGCTACACTGATAATAAAGAGACTCTTAGTGTTGGAGTAACAGAACTGCTGCTCATGTTATATTCCAGCTTTAGAACTTTTCTTCTCATCAAAACTATGGTAAATTTATACCTGCAACCCTGCAAATTTGTTCAAAACATATACATGAATGTATGGAGTGCATTAGGTCTGTGCGTTATTCACTTTCTTGATAATTATTTGATTTATCTGAAATTCTGAGTTTTCAAATCTCCTCAGGCTATATATCTTCATTTTTTTATATCAAGTCCCACTTGGAGCTGTGTGTTATTTACATTTTTATGTTACCTGCAACAAATACAGTAAGCTACTGTTTATAACACAAATCTTTTAAAAAGTTGGTATTTTTAGGGTTTTGCACACATTTTGATAATTAATCAATCAAAATAATACAACCACACATTAATGTGCATAAGAGAGATGAACTGTCTATGGCCACATCTAGAATTTTTAAAAACACATACTGCATATAAATGATGGAAGCAGCTTCTAATAGCTTGCAAAGATGCATAGAAAGATCCATGCATTAAGTAATTCCTTTCAGGTACGTTTATTGCCTCAAGTTTCACGTTTTATTAAACAAACCATAAAGAAAAAAATGACTAGCGTAAGCAAAGCTGTTAGATGTGCTTTAGTAATGATGATGAATGAAACTCTGCATTAAAGTTGCATTAAAGTCGTGTAGTTGTGGCAACGTATGTTCTTTTGCTGATGAAATTCATGTTGATCCTTATTTCTGAGTTGCTGTAAAGTGACTGCCCCCTGCTGGAATTTCTGTCATGTGTTCCTAATTTGTGAGACAGTGCCAGATCTAATTGCACTACTTGAGTATCATGTTTACGTGGAATTTCCTATCAGACTGCAGCTGTGATATACCAGCAATATATAGGAGAGTAGTGAGTGATAAAACCAATGCAGCATCTTCCTCTTGCTGCACACACAGGCGGCATCACATTGTCAGCTAGCTGACACTAACAAGAGAGACGCAACTTGACCTCTTCATGGAGTGTGGCAAAGGAAATCCGGAGCTGATACCGAAAGGCTGGATGTGAAATGACCTGAATCTGACATAAAACTGTCAATCTAAGACAAAGCCAAACAAAGTCTCCCTTGATTTTTTTGTTGTGCGCAGTGCCAAGTCAGCTTGAAACTCACAGTTCTGCAGTGCATCCAAAACACAAAAACACACCAACTTCAGCAGATGGATGGCACCGCTGAGTGCTGATACTGCATCAGTGATGCTTGTGACAGATGCTCTAATTATTTTTGTGCATGAAGAAAAACTGACAGATCCTGAAACTATCAGAATGTATTTAATGGAACATGGATCAGCATTTCTATAAATATTGTGTCGTTAAAATATTGTTTAAGGTGTGCTTTGCTGCTGTGATGACCCCTTTGAGATTAATATGTTCCTGCTGTGGAACACAAAGACACATTTAGACATTTCAGAGGCAAGTAAAGCTACTGTTATACAGTACTATTGAAACATTTAGAAAACTGATCAACTACAGATTACATATCTTTTAGAGCTTCCAAAAAGCACATGCATCCTTTATCCTGCAGAAGGACAGATGAGGTAAATGCTTTATATCTGAGATTGGTTGCACTTCAGTGGTTCCTCTGTATTTAAACAAGCTCTTTAAGGAATTTAAACAACAATTATCCCAAATTAAACAATAATTTGCCACCTATAATTGCACATTCTCACTCTTTCATAAGTGGTTGAGTCTGAGAGTTTACGTCAAACAAGTTTTCAGTCATTTCCTCCGAGAAACACTTATTTTTGGTTTAGTCAAGAAGGCTGCCTGGATACAGAGGACAGGAAGCAGGAAACTAAAAGCACCTAATTTGCTGCTTTTAAAAGACTTAAAGGCTTGTGCAAATAAAGTTTCTCATGCTTCTTTATATGTGCTACAGTTACACTGTACGCTGACTAGTCATAAACAAGTGTTTAATTGATTTTCTCCTGGTTAAAAAAAAAACAAAACATTCATCTGGAGTGATGTTGCACTTGCTGCCATTCGGGTCATTGTACTGTGTGGACTGTGACTGAGTGGGTTCCCTCTGGGTAATCTGGATTGCTCCTACAGTCCAAAGGTATGCAGTTCATGGGTTTAACTGGTTATACTAAAATGCCCACAGATGTGAATGTGAATGTGAATCATTGTCTGCGTAAGCCCTGCAGCAGACTGGCAGCCTTTCCTATGCCCTGCTTCAGCCCTGTGGCAGCTGGGGTAGACTCTAGCCCCGCACAACTCTGAGTTGGATAAACAGAAGAGAATGGATTGATGGATAGATACTCCTGAGGGAGAGATTATATGGGGTGCAATTGTAGTGCTGAAGAGCTATTGTCAGTGCAAGTTATTATAGCATATGGGTGGTTGGGTGGGGGGAAAAGCTGTTCCTTAATCTGTTTACATGAGTATTGTATCCTCTGTATCATCGGCCTGATGGCAAAAGTTAAAACAAAGGGTAACGGGGGTGTGACGTATCTAAAATGATGCTGCTCGTCTACTTCCTCAGAAGAGTGGTGTAGACATCTTCCAGTTGTGGGAGCTCCTTTAGTATGCAGTCTTCACCACACGGTGTAGGTCCTTCCGCTCGGCTGCTTTAGCAGCTTTAGTAGCGTCATGATCATGTTTGTGAGGATGCTCTCGGTGATGGTTCTGTAGAAATTCAGCACCAGTCCCTGGGGGAGATGTGCTTGAAATACTACACTCGAACAGAAAGAGTCTTGAATGACTGTAGTGAATGATATGGTTTTTATCACCTTTGTAGGCACTCGATCAAAAAGGAATAAATGTTGCTTGTCCGTCAAACAAATGACAGTTTCAGTTGGCTGTAGTCACTACGCAGGTAGCTTCCACTTCCTAGGGAAGAACTGTCCTTGTTGTTTGTTTGTTTTTTGACCAGGTTTGAGGACTGAAAGTCCATGTCAGGTGGCTGGACATGGTAACTCCAACAAATTTTAATCTCTGCATACTCTCTGCTGCTTAAGATACTGTTGGGATTTGGGCTGTGTTTACTTTTTTATATGACTCTCAAGTCTTGTCATCTTCCATTTAAATAATCAAGAACATGTCTACTAATATGGATTTTAAGCTTTTGTGAGTTTCAGCTAACGATAATCATTGTAGCCTTTCATAAGACTGGGTACTGTAACAGTGTTTTTTTATGGGCAGTAAAGCTATCGGATAGCTAGCTGCAGGTGGACCATAAAAGACATAAAGGTAATGTATTTGTAAGGGCTTTAACAAAGAAAAATGGCGCATTGACTTTAGTGTTTTCTGCTCCATTCTCTGCTGGTGTGTTCTCATTGTTTTAAAAATGGTTTCACATATCTTCCGACTGTTTGGCCATTTTCTTGTTTGTTTGTTTGTTTTTATTTCAGTCTATGGTAAGTTTAACAATTGATGTCTGATAGATTCTAGACCTTAAAATATATACTCCCATCTATCGCAGGAAATCCCAGAAATGTGAGCTGTTACTAAGAGGGGATAAGCAGGAAAGGAAGAAGAGGAGGAGAGCCTGATCATCTATTTATTGTTTAATCCTCCATCTATATGGGAGAGACAGAAATTGTCTGATAGTTAATCTTCTATTTAGCTCTAATCACGAAGCCCTGTTTCTCTTTGTCTCTTATTTTCTTATGCCTACTGCACTGCGATGATCGCCAACTTAAAAAGCGTACTAGCACCCCCTGTTGGCTCTTCTCTGTCAGCACACAGCTGCAGGGCAGACAGACTTTAAAAGATTTACTATCTATACCCTGCATCTGAACAGGATCTGCTCTGCATTTCAATGTGCTGCCGATGTATTGCTTTTGCATACTAGGAAGTGTAAAATAGCATTACTTTGTCATAGCTCTGCTTGCAGTCAGTGAACTAAACTGCACTGAGATGTCTTGAATCAATGCGATTCAGTTGCATTGACTGTGTTTCACTAGGCTCACTGCCTGCACTTTAATTCATGCTGTGCCTCTGCAATTCCATCATGTATTGCAATTCTGTTTTAATATCTGAACAAACTGGATTAGTATTAAAACCAATAGACCTGAAAAATCAGATTAATCACAGAAAAGAAAGAGTGGAGGAGCTCACTATCGCAATAATGCAGGGTAAGGTGAGACGATATAAGCAGGAGAGGCAAGTGGATGTACAGTGAAAAGAGAGGAGAGTCCGAACATCTATTTATTCTCTATTCCCTCCCTGTTTTGTGGGTCTGTATGGAAGAGTGGAGAAATTTGAGCTTTCTATTAGAGAGAGAGAGGGTGGTGAGACAGCACAGGGGAGGGAGCGGGAGAGTGAGAAGGAGGTGAGCAAACATGCGATATGGTGGGATGAGAGGAGGAAAGGATAGAGAAAGAAAAGTGAAGAAGGAAGCTAGAAGACAGATAGTTCAACAGATAGATAGATCTATATATAGATAGACAGATAGAGGTGTGTCCTTTTATGTTTTCATTCATGCAGTTGTAGGAGGGGATAGGAGGAGCAGCGCTTTCCCTCTCTTTCATTCTCTTTCACACATATGCACGTGCACTTACAAACACCAACACATACATTTTCTCTGCCGAGAGGGATGGACTCTCCTCCCCTGTGACTCCCAGGGAAGAGAGGAAGCAGCGGATTTTGCAGCTCACACACACGGACACATACTCTTTCTGTCTCTTTCATCTCGCACATCCGGAAGAGCACATGTGTTTCAGAGTGGACTAACAAACAGAGGGATGCGTCATGAAGGTGGGCTCTCTACTATAAAATTTGTTTAATCTAAGCAGGAGTGAGTGAGTGAGTGAGTGGTTCTATCTATCTATCTATCTATCTATCTATCTATCTATCTATCTATCTATCTATCTATCTATCTATCTATCTATCTATCTATCTATCTATCTATCTATCTATCTATCTATCTATCTATCTATCTGGTGCAACCTGTGTGCTGTATGAGAAAGTCATATGTCTCTTTGTTAGTGTCAAGTGCTCTGATTGTTCTTTGGCTGCAAGTGTTTTTTCTGTTTTTTGTTTTCTTACTTAGAGTGTGAAGATCAAGTCTTGAATATAGGGTGTAGCCCTCAAGGATAGTGGTGCTGTGGGATATTGTACTTTGCCTTTACTTTATACTCTTCTCTGATCTTTGTTTATAGGAAGTAGGTCAAAGAATATCTTGAAATATTGCATGTAATGTGAAATCATCCATACTTTGGCACTGTGCATACTCATTCACACTTAGACCTAGATACAAGGTGCTGTATTGACTTGGTCTTGTGACTATTTTATCCACTGCTGTCTTTGGCAATCAGTGGAAAATGGGTTTATAAGTGCCTTTCATTACGTTATCCATAAACTCAATGTGTTTTTCTGCATTTTTCTGTTATTCTTTATATGAATCTTATTATATTTTAAGGCAAATCTGTGTACGGTCATCCATGTCACGGTAGTCTTTGGGTTCAGAAGTATAAAGAAGTCCTGTTGCCTTCTTTTCAAGCACTGGAGATTTTGAGGTAACAAGGTGGGCTTTAGTAGGTGCATTCATACTGAGTGAATGGTGACGATGCAGTAACAACAAAATGTGGTTAAAAAAAAAAGAAGAGAAAAAAGTTTTAACCCTGTATATTAGGACGCTTCCACATTTTTTCTCTCATGCCTAATTAGAATCACAGAAAGTAATTGATTTATTTTTTATATACATACAATTTTTAGGTAAGTTGGATGATAAGATTAGCCCTCATTTAGCTACAGCTACAAAGCTACAGGACTACATTCACAGTTGTATTGCTTGGCACATAAACTAATAATAAAAACACACACAATGACATTACTCAATGCCGACGAATGTTTTTTGATCTGCATATTAATTTTGTATGCATTATGACTCATTATGACTTATGACATCTATGTATTAGAAAATATTGCTAATGGAATGCTTAAGAATTCAGATTATAATACTGGCTACAAATGTAGCGATTTACAATTATTTGTTTATGGGAAGTAGTTATTAGTCGATATTGCGGGACATACTTAATTTATTATTAACAGGCTTACAGTAAATGCTGGCAGACAGTTGTGCTGAATATTGCTTTTTTTAACATACATTAACATAAAAATGTTTGTTAATGTTTGTTTGTTTGTTTTGTTTTTTACATTGTTAGCATTTAGTGTACAATAAAGTTATCTTTTATTATGTCTCAGACCTCAGTTATGGGTAGCCTATTAAAGTGAATGACTCTCCAACAAAAGTCAGCAGGTAAAGCATCCAATAGAAACCCTGATACATAATAACACCGTTCCCTAAACATCAAAATATCCTGTTTACTGAATACACAAGTTTGAATTACAAGGCAGATTTCATCACAGTGCAAATAAAATCAAAGAATGCTGGAGGAGGACAGCCAGACTAATCTTGTCCAGGCTTACCTCACCGTGAACTGCTGGCCAGCTCTCACTGGCCGTGATTCACTGATTAGCGCACAGAGCATGACTCAGACCCATACAGATATCAGGCTGTCCTCTTTTTGTGGTTTACTGAAATTTTATATAGTGTGTGTGAACCTTTGACAACTATAAATTCTCCCAGGATCTTTATAGGAATGTTCTATACCAGTACTCTATGTCCCTGATCCTTCCTCTCTATCTCTGTTTCTCTTTGTCTCCTGGTGCCATCAGTTTTTCAGCCTGGGTACACATAGCAAAGGCTGACAAGTGGGCTGCTGGGCCAAATTGGACTGGCCAAGTCTGGCCTACTACACTCTGTATATATCTATGGGGAACAGGAAGAAGAAGAAGAAGAAGAAGAAGAAGAAGAAGAAGAACAAGGGAGGTGGTGATGGCAAAGGAGGGAGGGGGGAAAAATGAGAAGAGAAGAGAAGAGAAGAGAAGAGAAGAGAAGAGAAGAGAAGAGAAGAGAAGAGAAGAGAAGAGAAGAGGAAAATATGATTACAGAAATAAATGCGCCATGAAAAGAAAAAAAAAATTAATTCTGCTCACAGACAGCATCAATATGCTGGATACACAGACACACATTCACAAGGACTCATACAAACAGACCCAGAAGCCATCAGACCATGGTGTACAAAGCACCAACAGACAGTAGAGCCCCAAAACACCTGAACTGGTATCCATGGCAACCAAACTACTAGCTCCTGAATTTTAGCCAAAACAGAACAGCCAGTGATTTATCTGTGAGTGATATCTCTACAAAGACAGGTCAGTCTGGCCTGATCTCATTTTGTGAAGAAGAATGTGTCCATTAATGGTTAGAGGTTCGATTAGTCGCACTTCAGTATTAAAGCGGTCTGATTTACTGCATTTTGCCTGCGCGCAGTCTTCCCCTCTCTGGCAATACGCGTTGCGATTGTCAGTGAGAAACAGTAAGTGGTAGATCTAGCTAACAAGGTGCACACTAATACTAAAAAGTCAGATTAATACTCCCTCTACATAAAGAAGGATTTTTCTGTGACAACTGTGGCAAAGGAAGTGGGGTAGGCTTCAGTCTAGAAATGCTGTATGCATTATTGGAATAACAAAACAACATAGTTATGCTATTTATGCATTTAGTACATCTAACTGTAATTTCTGTCATAGTCAATATATGACAAGCATCCTTATTTGGACTGTTGTAGCCTTGCTTCTCTGTCCTCATGCTGCAGTATCCTCGGTGTCAGTGAGTTCAGTTCAAAACCATGGTTACCTCAAGAAAGAAAAAAGATAAGAAATTGGAAAATGATCTTTTCATCAGTTTCTTATTCTTAGTTATTTTGTTGTAATTGTTAAAAAGATAGAATAAAGCAGTTCGTGTACATACTGTAAATGTTTCTTTGTTAGAAAATCAGTCAATATTATATCATCTGGACAAGCTCTCATAATGCTTCAAGCATTTACTGTTACTGAATTAATGTCACATATTTAGCACTATGCACTCTCAGAGTGGTTATTCTGTTACAGTTAATTGGGATAATGAACACATTTAGTATTGTAGAGGCGTAAGTGTGGAGAACACGCGTGAATAGATTAATGAATCTCGTTCTAATATAATGTCTCTTCTGCAGATGTCACCTTAGGACAGCCCTGAGGTTGCTACCTGCATACTGAGTACGCTTAGTTGATTATATAATCGCAGATGGAATAAAAAGGATAAAAAGCTGAAAAAATAAAACTGCAGGAGATGCCTACATAGCTACAGTTTGTGGTGTCTTCACTGTTCATTTTTAAGCATTTTTAAAGTAATTTAGCATCAGTTTCTTCAGTAGCCAGACCTGCATGACTTATTGTTATACTTCAATACTAGTGTGAATAGCGTGAAAGGGGATTTGATTTTCGGTTCGTTTGTAGAGATTTTTCTTTCCTTTTTTTCTAATTTTGTGTTGACATTGTTCACATTTGACAAAAAATCTTTTTGTGGGTGGGTTGATTTTTTTTCCTTTTAGACTAAACTGTGCTTTTAGTAATTTTAAATATCCATCCATATATTTTTGCTTATTTGGGGCCGGGTCGTAGGGGCAGCAGCCCAAGCAGAGAAGCCCACACCTCCCGCTCCCCAGCCACCTCCTCCAGCTTGTCCGGGGGAACACCAAGGCGTTCCCAGGCCAGCCGAGAGATATAATCTCTCCAGCGTGTCCTGGGTCTGCCCCGGGGCCTCCTCCATGTGGGACATGCCCGGAACACCTCACCCAGGAGGCGCCCAAGAGGCATCCTTGTCAGATGCCTGAACCACCTCAACTGGCTCCTTTCGATGTGGAGGAGCAGCGGCTCTACTCTGAGCCACTCCCAGATGGCCAACCTTCTCACCCTACCTCTAAGGGAGAGGCCAGCCCATTTCTGCCGCTTGTATCCGCGATCTCATTCTAATTTTAAATATAATTTTTCTTTTTTCTGCATAAGGTCTAATTAATTTTTTTGGTTTCTGTTATGATTTTTGGGAGGGTTGCATTCTTCAAACAATTTGTTAGCCTTTGCCATTTCAAAAGTTTTTTAAAAATCTGTTTTAAAAGCTACATTTTGAAATGTCATATTGATATACTCAGTAACCTTGTTTGCACCATCTCTGGTACAGATAGATGGATTTTAGTTGTATAGAGTTGAAAGCTGTCTGGGACTTGTCCGTAAGACGATTTTAATCCCCTGTTTTGTGTCAATCATTTCCCCTAGGAGTTGAAAGAAGACTTTCATTTAGTTGTGTATGAAAAGGTGGATTGCTATCTAACAGTAATGCACTGATATAAAGCATGATCTACACTAGACCACATTATTGAGGAGTTGGCCTGTGTAGCTCTACTGAATCCCCTTTAAAACTACAGCTGGCTCTGCACAAGTTTAGAGTGTCGCACCCACTTTAATTTATTTCAGATTCAAGGTTGTTCTGAAGGGTTGATGGTATGTGTGGTAATCAGGGGAGAAAGACCAAATTCATGGTGTTGGCCTTGTGGGTTGACAACATCAGGTCCCCTCACTTCTGCCCTCCACTGATTCTGATTGACACATCATTCATCACTAACACTGCACTAACAAGGGTTTAACAAGCCAAACATATAACACCTCTTAGAACATTACAAGATCTTGTCAGAGAGAAAGAGAAAATGAGATTTAACAAACCATTAATAATGAATGAACCTGGAGGAGAGGAGAGGACGCTGACTCTTTGTTTCATATATTTACATTTCTGCGCCCTGCTGTTTTCATAAATTGGTACATTGTTGCAGTATTAATTCATTACATAGCTTAGAGGCAAGTGTAATGCAGATTAATTTTCACTAAATAATAATACAACAGCATTTTGTGTGTTTTTTCACTGCTCCTACATGCAGTTACTACCCGCACTTTGTCCTTGATTTGTCTAAAACAGTCCAGTTGTGGAAGCCCATCTATTTCACAGGTGACACAGTCAGTCTGCATTAGTTCTCATTAAGTTCCTGTCACTACTTCACTTCAGTCAACAGGGTGACACAGCCTGCAGAGGGACGATCAATTTGTTAAAGAAGATGTGTTCTTTTCGTGCACCTATCGAAGAGTATGGATTTCTTAAAGTCTTGAATGGGTCTAACTTGCTTGCTTTTTTCCTCAAATGATAAAAAGAGAAAAATGAACATGGCATTAGCATGATGAAGTTAAAGTTACAGTCAGGTGAGTGTTTGAGGAAGTCCCTTTTCAGTGCTGTTATTCTGCTTTAAGTGCATTCTGTGCTGCTATTTTTTGTCGCTCTTAGCCTCTTTTAGCTGCTATTAGCTGATGCTAGCCACTGTTAGCCTCGGTTAGCTGCTGCTAGCCTTTGTTTTCTGCAATTGCCTCTGTTAGTTAATATGAACCTGTCTGTAAGCTACTATTAAAAAATACAAAGGGGGAAAAAACTTATATTAGCTTATTGAAGTTGATATAACACTGTTGGATTGATGCATAGTGAATAAACTCTCATATGATTTTAGAATGAAATTCTAAAGGAAAACGAGCAACCAAAACTCCAAATAACTTTCATGTTCAAAAAGGAGCAGGAAGAAGCATAAGCATATGAATTCCAGATTCAAGATTCAAGACCCCTAACCTCTAACCTAAACCTAATGAGGGAAAGCATTATTTTTAGGACACTTGAACCCCACATTAGTAGTGGCATAATGTTAGCTTAAAACCAGATGTTGTTGTTTAGCCAGCAGTTTGTAGGCTGTTCGGAGATTGGAGGTCTGCATGTCTAATCTGCTTGCAATAAGTAACTGCGATAATATCAGGAATAAATAAGCATGCCAATGCACAATTTCATGTGTTAGAGCCCTGACTTCAGTTCAGGAGATGAGGCTTGAGGTGAAGAGGAAAAGGATGACATTTTATCAAGATGCTGGTTGTTTTGGTCTCTTTGCGTTGCATATTCGCTTCTTTGTTAAAAGGGACCCCTTGTCAGATGATACTACACAGGGATGAGCCTTCATATCTTGAGTCATAAAGTTTAGAAACAGATGAAAATTTGCTTGCACAGCAGGCAAATGCCTAAGAGTTCCCTTCTCCTCAACCTTTGGCATACAAAGTATGCAGCCAGTCTCTAGCCACACACATAAAATGCAATTAGACAAAAAGCACCATGTTCAAGGTGGCGGGGAAACATGGGAGCTTCCACAAACCGGTGCCCTAAGTTAATGAATTCATTAAAAAATAATGCTTTAGTTTGCCAAAATATTTAAATACACACTATTTAATGTATATTCATGAGTAAAATATTCTTTATATTATATTCTAAGCTCAAAAAATTACTAATCGCACCTTTGAGTGTCCGTAAGTGTTATTGCTGGGTTCAAATATGCTAAGTAGCAGGGGCTTTTCTGTGTATAATTTCCATTTTTCTCCATGTACTGGAGTTTTCTCAAAATAATCCTCCCACAGTCCAAAGACATGCATGGAGGGTTAAATGGTTATTCTAAATTGGCTGAAGCTGTGAATGTAGCTGTCAGTCTCTTTCTTGGAAGACCCTATTATTCAAATATTGCAGCATAAATCAACATTTTTCAATCTTGTGTTGTTCAGTAGGTGTAGATTGAAGTGTACCAAATAAAGTAGTCATTGAACGTATAGTATCCATATATAGACAGAAATATACAGGTAGGAAAAAAAGTGACTTACCACCACCTCCAGTCAACTAGTGTTCATCATTTAGCACCATCTAGCTCTAGTTTCAATCGTCTTGCTCACCTGATGTAAAAAAAGAAAATCATCATAATCATAACCATTACCTTCATGTGCAAGAGAGAGAGCGGTTTAACTCAACATGATCTAATGGCCAGATCTGAATAGGCCACAGCAGGAGTGCAGATGATGTACAGTAGGTACGGTTTATTGTGACAGTGTTATTAACAGTGCAAAAAAAAAGTATAGACTCAGTGATTTTAAAGTTAGCTCCCTGTCCTGGAGTTAAATCTGCCACTAAACTTCTTGATGTGTTGGCTCATTACTCTGAGCATCAGCATCCCCGGGGCTTGCAAGAGGGATCGAAGGCCAAAGATGGAGAAGGCTGGGAGACTGTCAAGGCCATACGTGTAATAAAATTCCTGTCACAAACTTTGCTCCGAGTAAAATAGTGGCAGGCAAAAGAATTAGTGTCAAACACCACAGAGTCCTCTACATCATAAGATAGACAGGCAGCAATGGCAATTTTATCCATGTTTCTAGTGGGGTACCCAAACATATTTAAAAAGCTAAAACGTTGACAAACTAATATGTTTGTGTAAAGAATGAAAGGACTATAAAATCTAATGATGATTTAGCCAATCCTGTGCGATAAGAAGTGCAGTGTGATACTGTGGAGGTATTGTACAGACGACACAGGAGCTGTAACTTTCCATTCCAACTTTATTCATCTCCAAACTACAACTGGACATATCGCGCCAAAAAGCAGCAGAACCCCTCCTCCCGACCTGGGTATGAGTGGAGCCCTCTGGTGGCCACCACAATACTATAGAAAAAGTCGGGTGATCACACAAGTTATCAGAATTCATTCTCTGGAAATCAGGAACAGTTGGAACAAAAAATTTTTGGCTATAGGAATTAACTATGTCCTCAATGAGAGAATTCTGGGCATCAGACATATTTAGAGATGAAGGTGGAGTATTATTTCTGCTAATGCTTGTGAGCTAGCTTAGAAAGGTGCATCTATAAAGTGCATGGATGATTCTAAAACTAGATTACAGTGTTCTTGGATATGTTAGCAGTATAATTAACCTCACAGCAAGACATAATTACATTAAAAATGCTACAACACAGTTATGGTCAAGAGATCCTATTAATGACTTGAATTAACATATATGGTCCCTAGCCACCTAGCCTAGCCACCTGTGTCATCAACCGCCTTACTGAAATACCTCTTCCCCTTTAAAAGTTGTTATGAAGAGATAAATTATCTACAAAGTCAAAAACCTGATTATTTCTGCTGTTAAATTTGGTATTTTTCCTGTTGGACACCTTGTAGGAGACATTAAATCATTAAAGTTGATTTGGAGCCAGCTTTAACTAGAAATTAAAATTCTTTTTTTGCTGAGATATTTCTTTATGGACTAAAAAATTACGCTGAAAATGTGAATCCTGCAGACATCCTGGAAGTGTGGAGAGAAGGTTCAATACCAAGTCATCTGTAGAACTAAACAGCGATGATGACTTTTTAAATAAAACATTTCTGTTATTGAAAGTAATTGAAGACTAATTAGCTAAAGAGCCAAACATCTCTGTCCTTTAACACACCTATACAAACGCTTCACATCATACTTACTCAGCTTAATTTCCTGAAGATTTACACTGCCTCTACTTGTCAAACCCTGAGCTAAGCTATTTATATCTAAATTAAATGCTATGGACAGTCACACTCACAGAACTGATGGTCTGACAGCATAGCACGGACACCCAGACATATAATCCACTCACACCAGAGACTAATAAACGCTCACACGTGTTGTTCCTGTTAAATGACACTTTGTCACAGAGCTGCTACTTATTCATTTATTATAATTACAAATACACTGACACAAGCACTCAAAGCCCAAATGCAAATAGTGCCGCACTCTAAGGTTCTGTGCATTGTGAAAAGTTGTGGTCATTACAAATCTCTGAAAAAGGTCATGGTGCACTGCAGATATTGCACCCAAGCCCCTTTTGTGGGGCAGATCATCTCTCTGTCCCCAAGGTGATCACATTACTCAAGCTAGGAAGAAAAAAAAGTTGCAGCCCTGAATTGAGTTCAATCAACAGAGTTTAATGGCTAATTTAATCCATGTGTAATTTGTGGGTAAATTTGCATGAAAAGTTTATGTTATCACAGAAAAAAAGGTTTGTCTTCAGCTTTCATAATCTTATCATTTCCTAAAAGTTCAAACATGATATTACTTTGCTCGTTGTTTGGCTGCTATCCCATTTCTAAAGCTCAAAGGTCCAGATGAATTTTTTTTAAAAAGAGTGCACAGAGAGATGAGCCCTTATTGTGAATCAATTCATGAAACTCACTCTTTCAGTGCTCCCTCTTTGTTCCCTGCCATCGTTGTAATTTAGCCTAGGCCTGTGACTTGTCAGGGGATCGTGCCCAAGCAGCTCTACTGGCAGATCTTTAATGAAACACTTTGGTGCACAAAGCATGTGAGTGCTTCAGTGGATATGTGTGTGTATGGGTAGTCATAAACCATTCTCTGTGTCTGTGTACACCAGCTGAGCCAGTGTAATTTAACATCCTGCTGATTCCACCACAGACACATAGAGTCACAAACACACGCACAAACAGTGAAGTGCGGTGGTATGACCAGTGGCAATAGGATACATTTGCTATTAAAGATATGCAGGGGATAGCACAGTCAGGAAATGCCGGTTGGATGGTCGGAAATGTGGAGAAAAATGCAGTGGTATGCAAAACATCTGCTTTTTAGTAAGATGAGAGCACCATCGTGGTAGCTTTAGTACTATAGTCAACAAAAACATACAGTATATCGCTTGTATTGCTACACCAGCAGCAGCTTATTGCAAGTGTGATTTTGTGGATTGCTTATGTTTAGAAGTTCTTATGTGTGTCTGTGTGTGAGAAGGAGGCGATGAGGGCAGTGTCTTTCTTTCTGGACAGTAATTGTAATGCGAATGTAAGAGGAATAATAAGACATGTGGGTAATAAAATGGTGTTAAAAGTAGATAGAATATCAATTATTCAAAGGGGTTTTCTTATTAAACACTGTAAGAGAGTATGGTGGAGCAGCTATGCTGGAGAGTCTCTGCAGAAAGCTAATAGTACAACTTATAAATATGGTATAACACAATGCAGTTTGATTCACATGCAGGCGCTGAGTGGAAACTGTCTTGCATTGGGTTGGACTGAATCCATTGAACTACACATTTGCAAAAATGACTTAGAAAGCAACATTGCGGTTATTTATAAATTCAAAAAAATATGAATTTGTTGAACATGTGAGACAGTTACACCTTCAACAATTACCATATGTATAAATAATTAAATATCAAATATCAATGCATCACCAGATTTACAGACAACACAACAAGTCCAGATGAAAACAAGTCATACAGAAGATTCAGAACAGCATGTCCATCAAAGAAGGCAATGTGTCTTATCAAAGCTTCTATTAGATTTTTTAATAGGAAATATTAATTCCATTATGAAATGAGTCACTTGCAGCGAAGGCCCCTATTCAAATTAATGTCTGACTGCAGCTTCTTTTATAATGTGTTTAAGTTCAGGTTAGAAAAGATTCAAAGGAGAGAAGACAGTGATTACTGGATTTAATGTTGCTTTGTGACTGCTGGGAGTCTAAAATCAACATCTGTTTACTAATGAGTTTGCCACAAATTGCCACATCACATTAGAAAGAATAGCCATTGTTTCGTTCACGACTTGTTTCTGCCTAAAATCACCCCTCCTCCCATCATGACCGCCACCACACACACTTCAAAACAAAACCAGAGAAATTAAGAAATTAAGAAAATTCCTGATATCAACAATCAGACTAGGACAAGAAATATAATGAAACAACGATGAAATTATGCTACTATGTGTGTTTTTGGTTTCCCAAATTTAGCACATTTCTTTCGATCTCTTTGAAATACAAAGAGATGAACAAAAGTGCACGCTCTTTGAATATAATTAAGTTGCACAGTGAACAGTAAGAAGAAACAAAGATGATAAAGTCCTAGCACTTTCTGCTGAACCAGCAAAAAGCATACAGTCCTTACAATCTGTGCTAAACAACCAACTGCTCCCAGCTGACTGGATAAAAGCTGATTAAATGAACAGATAGAGCGCTGAGTGGGTGGGTCAACAGTGGACTCAAGTCTCATCATGGTCAGCAGGGTTCTTATGTCATTTTAACAGGACTGCGAATGACTTATTGATTTTGATAACACAGGTGGGATGAATAGACACAGGCACTTTGCAAGAGAAGGAGGCATGAAGGGAAAGTGTGAGCGAAAGTAGATTGAGTGCATGATTGTGGTAGATGTGAAATCTTTAAATGTGATAACCTCTTATTAGTCCAGGCGAAAACAAGTGTCCAGAACATGTACTGCAAACAGACTATATGAATTACAACAGTATATAACACTTTGCATCTTCAAGTCCTTCCTTGTCATGTTTCTTCTTCTCTATGAATCAAAATGATTTCTCTGTCTTCTACAACTTATACAAAGATGCACAAAGACAGAAGTTTAGAAGTGTACATCATCATTTGCAGGTCAGCTTCAAGGCCAATGCTGACTTTTGTTATCAGAGATTGAGAATAACCTCTGTCTGTTAAGAAAAGGTCAAGGAAGAGGTCCGCTGAAAGCTTTGCTCAGAGAGAGACTGCGTTGCCTCACCTGCCTGACCTTTAAAAGATGATGCATATAGATGCATATTCAAGACATAGTTTGGTCCTAAACTTTTCTCTGCTGTGTAGGACTCTGAAGACCAAAAAGAATTAATTTGCATTTTCCATGACGACTTTTGTAAATTTGACACAAACAGATGAACGTAGATAAATGTAAGTTATAACTAGGCCAACAAAGAGTTTAAAACCTACCCACCACTCAGGACTGGTGAAGGGTTTACCATCCACCATTCCCAAGGCTTAGACGGATCCAACCAGTAGCAGTAGGTGGAGAAACCAGTCCGTTTTAGTGTTTTAAGGACAGAGAGCTGCATCAGTCACAGTTGCTGTTGTATTTCATCCCCTCACACAACATGTACTCTCAGGTTCAAACTGTCAGCATGGATACATTCTGCAATCTGTGTGCTCCAAATGAAACCATAAAATATGTTTTTCTTCACAAAACCCTGTCTTCAGCATCTGAAGACGTGACACTAAGGATTAAACTGGATGATGGATCATTTCAGAAGGCCTGAACAACACAAAATGTGCTAACCTTCAACCTTAAGAAGGAATCGAGGACTAATCCAAGAATGAAGGTTGAAAAAGAGAGATAGAACAAGCAAATTGAGAAATAGCAGCACAGTTCCCTGCTGAGCGGGAATTGATGAGATTTTTTACCAAGTGTAGGTATGAAGGTTCAAGACTGTCAGAGTAAATCTGGGGAAGAATGGAGCTGCTGGGACTGTCTACCTCTCTAGCTCCTTTCATTCCCAGACTTTCTTTAGAAGTGATGGATGGCCTTGCTCCAGTGTTGCAAACTGAAACAGAAGCAATTCAATTTAGAGCGACTGATGAAAAGTTTTGTGTACTTATAAAGTCGTTTGTCATAGAAATTAAATCAGGGAACACAAAGTGACATGAAGAAATGGGATAAGACACTTCATGTGTCTCAGTAGCTTTGCAACAATCTGCCTTTTTTTATTGTCACCCCACAGAAATTGAATCAGTGTATATAGGCTACAGAATTTTTTTAGTTAGTTTTTTCTCTGTGCAATTTGTGCAATATGTTCAGAAAATTACACATTTAATACGTTATTGTAGTTTAAAGGCTCTTTTGAAAGGTTCTGCTAAAAGAATCACACAGAAAACTAGTCATTTTCATCCAGAAAATAAACAATCAATAAACCAATCCCATTCAGATAGTGATCCGAGACTGAACTGCGTGACTTCAGGATAATTCTCTCTCCAGTGTTACCACACCATGTCTCACCATTTGTATACCAGTTTCTAGGAGAAGTGCAAATATTGAACAGAGGAAGCTACTGTAACAGCAAAGGGCCAGAAAGATGGAGCTAACAGCGTTTCGTTGTATGTTTCCAATAGTTTTTCATTTAACTGTTCTTCAGTGATATGACAAAAACAAAACTTTCCATTTAGGTTTCTGGTAACACTTTAAAATGCGACCTGAGAACTAGGCACAAATACCCTATACTTTCTGGGGCATGGGTCATGTTATGGAGTGACTAAGGTGCAACTATCCTGTACTTACCCGCAATTTGCAGGTAACAAGTCAGGTTTTTGCAGGAAACAATGAAACAAGTATATTGTAAATACACTGTACTTTCTGGGGCGCGGGTCGTGTCATTGGAGTGAGGTGAAACTACAGAGTACATAAGATCTAAGATGAGGAAATATTGTTTGTTTTCTGGTATTTACCATGAAATAATCCAGTTCTTAAAACGGCTTAATTAAATTTTATGTTATTATTCTATTGTTTCCAGTAAAAAACTTGTTACACAAAATTACACGTAATTACAGAGACTTGTGCCTTAGTCGCGGATGCTACAGTGTAATTGTTTCACTGTTTCGTGGGTCTTGCAAGTGACGCATAATATGGCTTGCATTTCATAAAATACAGGGTACTTACAGTGTAATTGTTCCATAGTTTCTTGCAAAAACTACCTGCAAAATGCACATAAGTACAGGGTACTTGTGCGTTATTCGCAGGTCGTGTTATAAAGTGTTACCAGGTTTCACTATGTCTAATTTTTATATTAGATTTGACACTTGTTTGTACATTTTTATTGCTCTCAGAATAACATGTGATGAATGACATCGTGTTAAACACAACTCGTTAATGAGGAGCACCGTGTCTGCTCTGCTCCATGTGAGAGAAGTTATAAAGAAACGAGAAACTGGTGTAACCAAAGATAACAGCCCTTCTCAGCAGGAAAAGTTGAAGCTGAAAAAAGATTATTATTTAAATACTAAATGTTAATTCAGTAATTCATGCATTTTGTTCAGCAGAATTTAAGTCAGATCTTATCTTATGCATTAAAGCATGATTCCCAGTCTCTTCTACAGAGTGAGGAATAAAAAAAATTGTGAAACTCTAATTACTACGGTCTATATTTATATATTGTAGTTAAACAACCTCTCGCTGCTGTGTAAATAAGTGCATGTAAAATGTGTCTAATGTTTTCAATTTTAGATTAAATGAAATACACTCAGTTAACATAAAAAAATATAACATGTGAAGTGATTCCATTAATCCCCAAACATAAGCTTTTCCTAAAAGAAGGTTTGGGTTAGCTAGTTTATGTGACATAAAAACAATGAACAAAAACAAAGTAAATGTAAATAAGAAGTGCTGCATTTTGAGGAGAAAATGATTTTGAGCGAAGAAAAGCTTAATTAAAGCGAACAAAATTCATTGCTGCAAGCAAGAAATGTATTTCAGTGTTTGCTATTATCCATATACACACACAATAACTCTCGCTAAGTTGTTGGCATTTGCTCTTGCTCAGACCTCTGCTCTGTGTTCTGACAGACATCTGAGGACCTGCTCTCAGTGTGTCGCTACGCTCTCAACATCTATGCTCAACTCTTCCTGTACACCGTTATAGATGTGCCACAAAACCACCCAATCACAGACTTGGATGCAAAAATTCTAATTGGCTGTTTTGTTCTCCAATCAGCTTGCTACTGCATTCCAGAAACGCTGTCCAAAATACTCTAACCCAATTTTGAGTGGATTGGGTTAGAGTAGATTATAACCAACAATGGCCTTAGAAAAGTATATATTTTATACTTTATATATTAAAAATGGGTTTAGCTACACTTTGGACAGTGTTTCCGGAATGTAGTAGCTAGTGAGCCTATTTGGGTTTATGAAATTTGCAAATCATTACATTTACTTTTTAAACTGTGAACCAAACTTTTTGTAATTAGGGTTGTAGATCTTTTTTTGTGGTTTGACTAGAAAGTTTTCTCTCTTTACTTGTCCCTCCAGCTTTCAGTGAATGTAAAATGCATAATGAGTTCATTTATGTGGTTCATGGTAGCACTGAGCAGTAGATGAGTGTACAACAGTGGTTTCATTACGACTTCTTATTCAGAACAAAGTGGAAATACATTACTGAAGTTTAATTGCCCTCATAGATTTATAACTGTACTTTAATGGGTGTACTTTAATGCATGTGTTTCATTAAACTACTTTATGTTTCATTAAAAAATTTTTGGCCTCCTGTCCACACTGAGACGGCGTTTTCGCTCATGGAAAACGCTCTCGAAAACGCTCTCGAAAACGCAGACATTTAAAAACGGTGCTTTCGCGTCGCAGTGTGGACAGCAAAAACGCAGACTTTCTAAAACGATGAAGCATGTTAGTCATATGATGCAGTCATGTGATCAGTTAAACTAAGATAGTGGAGGGCATTATACAGCAGTTGTTTTGTGTGCTCTCAATTTTGACAGCCATATTAAAGATTAATATCCGTTTGTATATGCTCCAGATAGCTTTTCTTCTTTAACTCTCACTCGCTTTTGCAACTTTGCACTTTTGTGTTACTCACAGCAACAACTCCACCTCATTGTTAGTCCATTTTAAAAACTCGGTGCTTTTCCTCAACATTTTGCCGCAACATTTCAAAGACCCGGAAAGTAAATAAGCGGCAGACAGAAATGAGGCAGGTCGAATCTTCTTGTGTTTCACGCATGCGCAGTACTGGAACGTAAGCGTTTTCGGCCATTTCAATGTGGACGCGCAACTCTGTGAAAACGACTGAAAAAGCTAGTGTGGATGCGGAGCGTTTTTAGACGAAAACACCGTTTTCAAATCTATCCGGGCTGGTGTGGACGTAGCCTTTGTGCTTTAATGAAACAAATGCAACTGCAACTTCATTCCATTAGAGTAGAAAATTAGATTTGAGAATTGTGACCCTGTTGCTTTAGCTGAAATATTAAGGTGAAATTTAACTGTTGCTCTGCACACTTTGTATTCCAGATCATGCTCTTGTCCTGTGTGTGTACCTGCCTTAAAGATGGATGATGTTCCTCTTCTATTGATTGGCCCCAGTGATGGATTCAGGCTGAAAGTGAAAGAGACATAAGTTGGCATTAAGCCAGGCGCTCTTACTGTTAGCACAACCAAAAACAAAAATGAATATGTGCGGCTGTACAGAGGCAGAAAGACAGATAAAGGAAAATAATGGTGCAATGATATCTTTATTCTAGTATTTATTTACTTAAGATGTATTTAAAACGCACCATAGGCCATTGACCAAAACATGCATCTCCTGCCAAAAAGCTATAAGAGTAAAAGAAATAAAAATCCCATCATCCATTTTTATGCTACGTGTGCATAAGGCCATCTGGACTCTTGGGTGCACCACAGTGATTTTTAGTCACATCTGAGCTGGCAGGATCAAAAAGCAGCAACATAGCATGACACAGTTTGTAGTTACCATATAGCAAGGCAACGCAGTAACAGAGGCACAATGAAGGGACATGCGACATCGAGTGATTATCATAACAAATGCAGAGCAGAGTACTCATATGTTGTGGTCTCTACAATCCCCACAGCTCTGTTATTATTGTTGTTCCTGTTACTTTGAGTTTGACAGAGCCAGCCTAGCAGTTTCAGCTCACTTTTCTCCTTCCCACAGACACAGAGTGATATTGATCGTCACATGTAACTCTCAGCAGGAAAGCAAATGAGCATACTTCCCAAAATGTCAAGCTGTTTGGATGAACATTATGAATGCATCATGTTTGCAACTCAGGGTAGCCAAAAAAAGACTTCAAAAGAGCAATGGCATTTCCAGTGTAACAGTAAATTATGTGTGTTTTTGTTATTACAGTACCTCAGAGGTTCAGCAGCTTTTTTTCTTTCTTGTTGACATGAATTAACTTTAATAAGATTACATAAAAGATTTATGTACTAAAATGGGGTACAGTGGTATAGCGGTTACCACTATCATCTTACAACAAGACGGTTTGGGGTTTGAACCTGTACTACCAGTACTAAGAAGCAACTGCAACATTTCAATAAGGAGAGATGGTGTAGAAGAACTGAATGTAATTTACTGAGACACAGAATTCAATGAAGCTATTAGACTGATGACAGAACGGAATCCCAGTGATGGTAGGAATTAGGACCAGTCCACCGTAGTTTAGACACTGAAGATGGAGGCTTGGATGGGTTTGTGCTTCAAAGCACACAGAATGGAGGCTGATTGGCTCAGAGAATGCAGGTGTGAAAGTGATTGGACTAGAGCAATGAACAGCAGGCAAATGAGTGATTTTCCCCTCTGAACTTGTGCAGTTTCATAATCATTCATAATCTTCCTCTTACTTGGATAAGTAGTCGCATGTAGATGGTTATCAACCCAGAGATTCCCATTGAATTATGATGATGTTCAGTTGAAAGTGGAGCAGTGGCAGCATATATCCCATCACAAACATGGACAGATAGAGCAAGTTATAATAGAATGATGTCTTGTTTTGTTTTTTAGAAGTCTGCTCTTGAATCAGTTTTAACATTTTCCACTATTGCCTGGTTTGGCAATGTTAAAACCTAGGGACTGTATAAACTTGAAAAAGTTGTGAGGGTAACCAAAAATGTATTAGGTCTCCCACAGTCACCGTAACTTGCTGTATATGAGCAGCAAGTATTGCGAAAGGCCTGAGCTGTTGTGGAGAGCTAGAAACATGCGTGGCATAGAGAATTTTAACTGCTTCCTTCAGGCTTCATGTACAAAACATCAAAAGTGTGTAATAGAACCAAAAGTCCTTTGCTCCAATTGCAAAATCAGTCTGTGATGTTTGTACCTTACCTTACACCATTTTAGTTTTATTTAAATATATTTTAGCAATATTTCTCTTTTTTTTCTTCATGTTTGTTTGATTATGTCTTGTGATTTTGTATGTTTGGTTTATTTTGGACATGAATTTAAGTTTTAGTGCATTATTGTAGTTGTTTCAATGATAAACAACAAAAATGGATAAGCTGTACCAAAAATAAGTAGCACCACCTAACAGCTGCAGGAGATGTTTAAATGTAAAGGAAAAAATAGTGCAGTGGTTAACATGTTTGCCTAACCCAATAAATTCTAGTAAATCTAGTTTGAGAACAGGAAGAGACACAAATCCCTGGGTGGGTTTTTTCAGGAACCTTTGTAAAAGGTCTATGCCAAATCAAATATGTGGTTCCATCTGCTGTGGCAATCCCTTATGAGTAAGAGAGCAGCTTACAGAACCTTTTATAAATAAAAACTGTGAACTAATAAACTAAAAGTAAACTTATTTGCAAATGTTATGTAAGTCCAATAAGCCCAAAGCTTAAGATATTATTGTTATATGAAGGTTCATAGAAAATATAAAATTCCTTGTAGCTATAGGGTCAAAAAAGCAAGTTATAAAGTTGTTATTTAAGCACCAAATCCTGCTTCATAGTGCAGGCTTCTAATTGGCTGAGACCTCTCTGTGTTGAGTTGTATCCTCTCGTGCATCTACAGTATGTGGATTTCTTCCAGGTGCTCCAGTTTTCTCTCACAGTAGAAGCATCTTCTTGCCAGATTAATTGAAGACACAAAACTAGCTGAAGGTGTTGATGTAAGAGTGTGTGGTTGTCTCTCTGTGTTTGGCCTGTAATGGACCGTCAGTGTGTCCAGGATTTACAACACCTTTTTTCCTGTTGTCAGCTGGAATAGGCTCTTCTTTTAAAAACAACAGTCTACGGGCAAATTAACATCTTACAGTCAAATTAGAATTTAGTGGCCACATATTTAAACAACACAGATGTGCTTACAGGTATTTTTGGGGATTCCTGTAGGCAGATTGGTCCAAATATCATCTGATATAAGGCTTCTACTGCTTCATGTAATTCCAACTTCCTTGATAGGGTTGAGGGGCACATCATCTGTTGCAGGACTCTTGTAAAATAATAACTCTTTAAGACAGTGGCTGTTTGGTTGGGATCACTGTCAAAATGCAAAATGAGTTCAGTGTCGATGATGTCCTGCTTTTATTGTGTGGTGTGGAAAAAAATGTAAACATCTTAGGTGTCCAAAACCTTTGCATATGACTGCATACGTCTCACCAGTTAAATTCATTAAAGCGAGAAGTGTTTCTAAGAACAGTTCCTGCTCCACAGACATTAACACAAATGAGAGAAAATCCATACATGCACAAGACTTGACAGAACAGTCAAACAGAGTGATAGTGGAAAATCTTCAAAGACATGTAGCCCCTGGTCTCCCAGCCATTACAGAACAAGAGCCAAGAATCTGGTCATCCATTCCTTTCTTTTATTTGACTAAAGGTGTCAAGCTGAGGCGATCGCTCCTTTTTTAAATTGAACAGAGATGGAAAAAAGGCTCTCAGCCAACCGGCTACTGCACTCTTTAATAAAGTTAACTCAATTTACTCTGTGCTCTGGCTTTATGGTTAGTTCTTTAAAACTGTTTCCAACTTTGCACAGCATGGCCTGGTGCATTTCTCTTATTCAAACACCTAGACAACAAGAGAGCTTCATAAACTCTATCATTATGAAATAACATCTTTAGAAAGCTTCTGTGGTTGTGCTTCACTAAAGGCAGAACTGTTTCACTACTCATCCAGCTGGCAGAACACTTTGAGCTCTTGGTTCACTCCAGGGACCAGAGCAGACAGTCTCTAACAGCACTCAGTCTCCCAAGAGAGGAGCACTTGATGTCACTTTCCATAAGGCAGGAGCAGGCAACAGCTCAGAGGTGAAAAACTGTGGCAGCAGGATTGAAGGAAAGCACTCATTTTTTGATAGAAAATCTGATTAATTATGTTGCTTCTCTGACTTTTTCCTCAGTCTTGCTAAAGGAAAAAAACAACAAAGTATGGTCTAATATTAAATAATCTTAGCTGACAAAGAGCTCCAAGGATGTATTAACTACCTACAATAAAGTAACAACAAACAGGTATTTAATTTCACCAAGAAAACTGCTAGTTGTCTACCTTAACACCTTTTACCACACGCAACAGACAAAAATGGATCATAAATGGATCTGTATAAGCCAGTGGATTTTATCCAGATAGACACATTGTCAGTTCACTGACAGCTTGGGGCAATCATGCTAATCACAGATCTCTATTAGTACATTGCGATAGCCTTGAGTCGCCCAAAACTTCTTTATATTTTGCTTCCAAGGAGCCAGACTCTCTTGCCATTTTTAAAATGGTGTTGAGCAGCAATTCTCCAGGTTTTCTAAAGATCTATCAAAAATGTTCTATGGACATTGGCTGCTTTGTACACTCATTTTCAATCCACTCTTTGTACCAGACTATTTTCAGAAGATTGTTTTTTTGAGTATAAAAAGCATAAAAATACACTTAACTCAAACGGTAAACCAGTATTTTGTTCACACTTGAATTTGCAAAGGAAAAAAACAATTTTATCTTGTAACAAGGCCTTTTTCCTAGCAGCCTGTTACAAAGGCATAGTTTGCCACTTACCATTTCTTGAATCTATAAAAAATTCCAAAGATAACATAAAAAAAAAATTCAAGTACCAACAAGGTGATTCCCAAAGAGCCATTAGCCCAAAACGTGTCATTTTTCAGTATGCTGTGCAATATGTCCTTTTAGGAAATTGGACAAGTAGAGGACAACGAAAGAAAATCCTAAAACCGTCTACAGCAGATAAACAGTATCTGAACTTCAAGTCACTGGAGTGATAAACTAAATGTAAAATTATTTGTTCAAATCATCTTCAGTCTGTACAGATGAGATCAGGCAAGCGGTACAACTGTGTCTACAGCCATTAGTTCTGTCATGGTTTGGGGATGTATTTAAATCAGTGTTGTTGGGGATCTGGCCACAACTGATGCAATTATGAATGCAGAAAAGTACCAGCATCAGATTTTCATCCACCATCTGGATACCATCTGGAAACAATTTCACTGGCAACACTTTCATTTTTCAGTATTATAATAATCCCAAACACACTGCCAGTGCAGTAAAAGCATGCCTAATTAGAAAAAAAACACACAATGGAACACTATCAGTCATTGATTGGCCTCTCAGAGCCCAAACCGAACATTACTGAAGTAGTGTTGGATCAACTTGACATAGAACAAAACAAAGGCAGCCAGCATCCAAAAAAGAGCTTTGAATGTCTTTAAGAAGCCTGGACAACTCTTCCTGAAAAATGTTTAAAGAAATTACCACAAGGCTTGCCCAAGACATGCCTTTCAGCTAACCTTTTAACTGTGTCTGCTGCAATCCCTGTTAGAGGGAATACACATTTTAGTTTTGAAATGTAGCTTTTAGTAAACTATTCCTTACATTATCCTACGATGTTCATCACAAATATTCTGTTAAATTGCTTCTTGTCTCACACTCGCGTTATATTTGTTTGTTTATTAAGGAACTCTATGAATGCATGTTAGAGGAGTGTGCATAAAGACTTTCAGAAATGCTTATCATATTGTGCACCAAAGTCCATTTTAGCTGTCACTGCCTTGTCAGTTTACATTCCTTTCTATGTCTGTCTTCTATGTGCATGCTCAGCTTTTCAAAAGCAACATCAGTAAAACATCAGCACATCTCCTGAATGTTGCTCAGTCTTTCAATTTGAACCTGAATGTTTTTCTAAATGTGTAAATATTTCCACTATTCTTACACAGAAAGCTGACTTTGAGCATTGCTTCAGAAGGGTTTTTTTCAGCTTTGATAAATTTCCATCATCTCATAAAGTAATAGATTGCTGTCACCTTGAGCACAGACCAGTAAAAAGACTTATTGCACTCATGAAGACAGACAGCCTCCTAAAAATGAAGCATAAAATTATCCAGCGTTGCCTCTGAACAGAATTCCTTCATATACTGACCAAATTGGCAGAGTCAAGAGCACAGTTAGAATCACCAGCACTCACCGACTAACCAGAAAAACAGGTATTTGAGACAGAAATAAGTATGGCCATGTATTAGTATATTCTGTTACAGACAGTTACTTGATAATAATAAATACTAAGTACCCCGTGACCCCAACCGGTTGTGGCAGATAGCTGCCCCTCCCTGAGCCTGGTTCTGTCTGAGGTTTCTTCCTGTTAAAAGGGAGTTTTTCCTCCCCACTGTCGCCAAAGTGCTTGCTCATAGGGGGTGATATAATTGTTAGGTTTTTCTCTATATGTATTATTGTAGGGTCTACCCTACAATATGAAACCCCTTGAGGTAAATGTTGTTGTGATACAGCGCTATTCAATAAAATTGAATTGAATTAATAAGTTACTTTAACTTTTAAGTGTGTAAAGAAAAGTACAGGAATTAAGTTTAACCAAAAAGCAAAAACACAAGAGGAAAAAAAGCTCAGAGACATGAGGAGGCAAAAGATACACCAGGAAAAGCAATTACCAAAATAAAGAAAGAAATGACTATAAATGAGACATGAGAAGGCTAACAGAGTAACAAATAGAACAAATACAACAGACACCAAGCTCCATGACAGTGTTGCGTTTAAATAAAGATAAGCATGAGTAGGGGAGAGCCGGGATGTTTGGCACACCTTGTCTTTTGTGTTATCATTTCTGTCATGCAGTAATTTAAAATACTCCAACCAGCCTCAAATGAAAGATTTAGGTAAAGTCGTTTTGTGTTGTGCCAGCAGTCCTACAAAACAGCTGTTAAAGAGTAAAATGTTGAGAGTGAAATAACAAATGTAAGTAATAAAAGCTTTTTCTTCACACCAGAAACAGAGAATGTATACACATTAAACCAGGTTTATGCATATTTTGACCAAATAACAGTTTGTATGGGTGGTCTGTATGTGTGAGTGTGTGTGCTCAAACCCTCGCCTCAGCACTCTGTGTGCTTTCCATAAACGGCTGTGATAAGGTCAAGTAGGCAAGCAATTTGATATTAGATTTTTATGGCCATACCCTTTTAATTGCCTGTAGAATAAATGAGTGCCAACCAGCCTGTGTCGCTGGTGATGCTGTCCTCCTCATCTAACTCTCCATCAGAAAGCACATTTAAATCTGTCAAATTTTCACTTTTAGCTCAACAAGAAAATGTCACAGTTTATTCTCTTGTTTCTTTTTTCCCCCTGATAATTGGAAAGATAAAGTTAAAGATAGATGAATACACTGAAAAGAAGAAAGAGAAACAGAGCCCAAAATAGAGCCTACAGCACAGAAAAAGATACCAAGTCAGACTTTACACAACTAGAGTGATAACCTGACTTATCTCAACACACAGAGCCAAAAAAAGAAGCAAGTAAAAGAGAGAGGAAGCACATAGGTGACTGGAAATGACAGCATTTTCCTCAAAGCTCCAAGACACACACAGAAACACACGATCATAATAAAAAGTCGCCTACTCAGCACTTACTTGGAGAGCATGGCAGTACACCGTCTGATATTATTTTTTCTTTACAGTCAGTCACTGTGCACCTCTGGCATTCAAAAGCCACTGTACATAATACACACATCGTCACACAAACACATAAAGCTGCTGACTACGTGTTTGTGTGCAGAAATGTTGATCCTGGATTCACATTTCAGAAATAGGTTATTTTGTTGTTATTGCTACTGTTTTATTTATTTGAAAATTTTGCAAGACAGAGAAATAATTACAGACAAAGACATTTAAAGTAGATATCAGACTAGTGGTAAACACAGGATACAAGAAATTATTTAAAGGGTCATTTCATATACAGTTATTAATAAATCTATTAGACCCCCACCCTAACCCTATATATCCCAGTACATATATATATATACTGTTATATCCCATGAGATTGATACTCAAAATTGGTTATAGAAAAAAAAACTCTTTCAGAAGAAAAAAGATTTTTTTGTTTTAGATATTGACTCGCAGAGTGGTTATATAATTGAATATAAAAGCTTAAATGTGTTTTTCAGCACTGAAATTTCATATGGCTTTCTCCTATATTTATGAAGTCTGAAGGGCTGGAAGAAAAAATAATATGGCTATATTAAAAAAATATATTTTGGTACAGAAGGAATCGCTGCTTGAAGGTGAGCCTGATAAAAATGCTGTAAAGCTTAGACTTTTCATATGACAACTTGTTTTGATTAGTGGCCTATCAGACATGCAATTTTTGAAGACTCTGTGTGTGTGTGTAAAACTGACTTGGTTGCAGTTTTTAGTGGCTTTCTCCTGTACTTATGAAATTTTGAAAAAAAAAAAGTGAAAATAAGGTAACACTTTATACTACAGGGAAATACATGCAGACCTTCCTCTATCACAGCACGATGACACTGGTGTTCATATTGTGACGTCTAACACAGTTAAGCTTTCGTGCCACAAAATAATAAACTGTTTTTAACAATCCATGTACTGTTTTCATACCTGTCAGCAAAAAAATACCAAAAAAAGGTTTAAAAAAAAACACGATAGTGAGAGTTGTTTGTATATTGCGTGAATACTGTTAGCATGTGAAGTTATTGAATTTCCAGCAGCTGTGTGAACCATCTGCTTTCGCCTGAGGCATGAGCCTGAAGCACAACAGCCTTTTTCCCCACTTAAGACAGTTGTTTCATCACAAATGTGGTTACTGGATTCATCCATTATGGTGTAATGTGGAGAAAACAGTGTTTGAGTGATGGAAAAGTACCCCAAAATATGTATAGATCATACAGAGACTATAGTGTCATAGTTTGTTTGTTTATTTGTTTGTTTATTTGTTTTGGGGAGTTAGACGACCATTATGAATATGCATTACTACTAAAATGGTATTTTCTCACATTTGTATTTCAAGCGGCTTGGCATGTTAAAATTTATGGCTACATTGATTAAACTGAAGTTCTGTGTCAAAGTCTAGTACATGTGGACTCATTCATTAGGCCACCTAAGAGGTTGCTTAGAGGTTCTCATCAGGACCTCCATCGTGAACTTAAAGTCAGACACTTTAGAGCAGGGATCCCCAACTCCAGGCCTCGAGGGGGTTGTCCTGCAGGTTTTAGATCTCACCCTGGGTCATCACACCTGAATCAAATGATTAGTTCATTACCACACCTCTGGAGAACGGCAAGACATGTTGAGGAGGTAATTTAGCCATTTGAATCAGCTTTGTTGGATCACAGACACATCTAAAAACTGCAGGACACTGGCCCTCGAGGTCTGGAGTTGGGGACCCCTGCTTTAGAGGATTGTGGGAATTTAACCAATGCATAGGCCTCAAAGACACACTCTGCATCGGCTGCTGATTGCTTTAAAAGTTATCTTGAAGAGGAAAGAGAAAATGCACGAGAAGCACAGACAATGGCTGCAGTGGACACTTATCATCATTTCGCTCCACAAAAAACTAACATATTTTTAAATTTTATATTTTATCACTTATTATTGCCTCCACAGTCTAGTGGTTTTCTTATTCACCTACCAAGCGACAGAAAGCCTTGAATAACGGGCCCCATCATGTCTTAAAGTTTCCAAAAGTAGAATGAGATGCAGACCCCCAGCTGTCAGGCCTCCTCCTGTGCATCTCTAATTTCAGTTAAGACACCTTCACTACTTTAAAAATTATGCTTAAAACTATCCTTTTGGGTAAAGTATATAGTTGGGGCTGAATCAGGTGGCCCAGAACCATCCATCTCTTAGTTCTGCTACTATAGGCTCAGACTGCTGCAGCACTTCGCTCCCCATTTCATTTCCCATGTGCTTATATGCCACTATTGTATGTCATTCATTTTGCATACTTTTTTTTCCAGTAGTTTGTGTTTTATCCTGTTTTGTTTTCTCTCTGTGCTGCTCCCAGCTGGTCACCATAGATGTCTCAGATCATTGGGGTTCTCTCTCTAGGATTGCAGGGTCTTCACCTTGTCAACTGATGCCATATAAATAAAACTGAATTGAAGTGGATAAAAACATAACTGCACATCCTTTGAAATACCATGTCTGCAGGCTTGTGATGAGCTTTGACTTCTCTCTCCTAACATCCCCACGACATCTGCGGCACTCCAAGCGCTCATTAGACAAATTATACCAGGATTTGTTGTTGATAGCTTTCCCATATTTCTGTTGCAATGTTTGTATGGTGTAAACTTATCTTCCCCTCTAAGCCACATGGCTCCTTCCTGTCCCCTTCCCTTGACAACAAGGAAACAGTCCTAAGAGGGATAATTGGGCCCCTCACACTTTTCTCTGGATGTACTGTGGAGAAACTCATTCTGCTTCTCTGTAGGCGCACTTTAAGATTTCCTTAAATGTGCTTCCAAAGCCCCGGGGATCATATGCCTTCACAAACTGTCAGCTTGCTGCATATTTCTAGCGTCTTTCTGCTTTTCTTCAGCATACTATAATGTGACATTGCAGTACAAAAAAAGTAGGACTTAAGAAAGATAGTGTCTACTTTAGATAACCCCCACACTTTAGTAAAACTTTTTTTACAGCAGAGTTTTTAAAGGTTATAAGATGACTAGAATAAGCCAGTTTTTCAAAAGATAGAAAAGGGCAAACTTTAAACAACTAAGAAGAGCTTTGGCAGATAGTTGCAGGGGGAAGGGACAGGCAGTTTTGTTTAAAACATCTGCCTCTGATCTGCACTTATAAACATCCACCTTCTCTGGCCTTTACTTCTGTGTCTGCATGTGTGTTTGTGCATTCAAAAAAGCAGGCAAGGAGACAGTATGAGGTGTAGAGTGTGTTTGTTTTTGTGTGTAGTCTGGCATCGTGCCATCCACCTTGCACAGGCTTTTTTAGATGGCCTCAGGGGAGCTTTTTAAAACATCCAGCGAGCAATTTCATTAAATCATCTTATTTATGATTTTTTTTTCCCCTCAGTCACTCAAGGCCATCTTTGCTTATGGTATAAGATTGGAATTTTTAAGCCACAAAAACCATTACTGTAAACAGCCAAAAAGCTTCTTGAAAGCGATGACAGAAAAAAAAAGTCTGTATATTTTAGCTGGAAATTTTGTTTGTGGGATTCGTCTGTTTAGAGTTATTGCTTTAGAGATGATACTGGCAGTGTCAGCGCTCAGTTTTCAGTGAAACGGCAATGTGGGAAGTATAGAACAATGTTTTATCATCAGCTGTTAAATTAACCCGTTTAATCCCACCGGCAACAATTGTTGCCGTTTTAACCCCCTATTACATTAACGAAATTAAGCATATTGTGTGTAGGGGAAGTCTGAGGAATAAAATGCATGCACTTATTTTGCAGGGAAAATTAGGGATTAAATGGGAACCATAAAAATCTTTCCATATTTCACCAGGATTGGATTGCCAAACATTGCTATCGTGAGTAGTGTCTGTACCCTGCCTCCCTCTCAGCTTGTTATTTTGTTGCCGATCTATGATGGATATCAATCAGCAGCACGTGTAACACCTGGGGCCAGGTCTGCCTTTAATGTCTTTATAGTTGGTTTGCAGCCACAGCTGCAGTGATGTGGACGCTGTACCAGTCTGTCCTGGTGAAGAGAAAGCTGAAAAGCAAAGCTGTTGAATTACCGCTTGATGTATGTCACTACCCTCACCTATGGTCACAAGCTTCGAGTAGTAACCGAAAGAACAAGACCAAAGATATAAGCAGTGGAAATGAGCTTTCTCCAAAGGGTGGCTGACTTCTTCCTTAGAGATAAGTTGAAGACTCCAGTCATTTGAGAATGACCCAGAATAAAACCACTACTTCTCTACATTGAAAGGAGCCAGCTCAAGTTGCTTGGCACTCTGACTAGGATGCTTCCTAGGTTGGATGTTCTGGGCATGTCCTACTGAGAGGAGGCCCCGGTGACCCACAACATAAGTGGAGAGATTATATCTCTCGACTGTGTGGCCTGGGAATCCCTCAGCGTTGTCCTGGATAAGTTGGAGGACGTGGCTGGAGAGAAAGAGGTCTGAGGTCTTGTTTGCTGTGGAGGGTTTGTGACATAAATATTAAAAATATTAAAGGCTATATGTAAAAGTAGGATGTACCCTCACTCTTTTTGAACTCCACATTTTGAGGCCATAAAGGTACAGTAAGTAATTTTAGGGGGTTTCTTAAAACAAAACAAGAATGTTGTGCTTATAAATAAGTACATTGATTAGTGTGATTAGTGTGTATTTATGTCTTCCAACAAAATTACTGTTCTCAGGAACCATTAAAGCGTAAATCTATTAAAGATGCAAAGGAGCAAGCACCAGTTTGTGGAATCTGCCACGTTGCTGCGTCATCCTGAATACAGTAGTTGAGATGAATTATGTATTTGAACTGATTGGGATTCAGTTGACTGCAATCTGCAATTTACTGACATCTAGTGGTGAGATTTTGCACACTGTACCTTTAATGTTAGTATTTTGGCAGCCACCATTGGGTTAGTGTTGGGACAGAAGTTATATTTAGACCAGAATATGGACTGCTAATTTTTTTGCTATTGCCGCTCCTTGACTCTGGAATAACCTCCCGGTTGATGTCCATACCTCTGAATCTATTCAATCATTTAAATCGCGCTTAAAAACCCACCTGTTTAATCTAGCCTTTGAAGCAAATTACTTTGACTGTCATCCGGCTTGCACTACACTATGTTATTGTCATTATAATTGTAATTGTACTATTTGTCCCTTGTTTCTGCCTGCATTGCGGTGATATTGTGAAGCAATTTGACGTACACTGGTCTTTTAAAATGTGCTATAGAAATAAATTTGATTTGATTTGATTCCATTAAGGATTGTTTAGTGAGCTGCATCCCAAAGACATAGATACAAGCTGATTAGTACTAAGTATCAGACTAATACTACTAACACTGCACTCACAAATTGAAGCACAAACCACCACAAACACAGTGCCCAGTAACAAGAAATTAGTGAAATTAATAACCCTTCAAAAATCTAAGTTAGGTATTCATGCTCTTATGTTAAAACGACTACCTGCAGCTAGCAATTATTTTTGTTCATATTTTTTGATGATTGCATTAAAGTTTTCTTTATTTGTCAAGCAAATGCTGCTACTTCCTATGATTTAAGGAGCATTGACTTCAAGCTGTGCTCCAGTGCCAGGTAACATGGTCCCTAGTGTGCACTAATGTGACCTTTTCATATCACTGCTATCAGGAACAAACACAACCAATCACATGTGATTGGAGGTTCAGCAGTTAAGTTAATCTCCATTTACCCTGTTGGTCTGTGCTGAGTATGCTGTTGCTTCATCTTCTTTGTCCAGTCAGTCTAAGATGTAAACTGATTGCATTATGGTTTAAATGGAACATGTACAGTGCAATATCTCATCCACCAGTGGAAAACGCCATTCCTATGCCAGACATCAGCGCAGATAGATAGTTGTGTGAGCATGAGAGTGTGAAGCTGAATATCCCAGCTAGTGTGTCTTTGCTTCTCTGGGAATGCTCCATTGACTGGCTCAAAGATTAATTTAATTCCCACATTGAGGACCTGTGGGCATTCATCTCTCTAGCTACAATAAACACACTACAGCAACCAAAGCTTTGTGTTTGTGTGGCTCGCAGAGGTTGATGGTCTGTGGTATGACATTTCTCTTTGGAGACAGAGAGTTTAGCTGACTGTGCTAGTGATCTGCTGTGCAAGTGTTCAAGGGTAATTAGTTTTGGCTCTTCTGGCTGGTTTCTCGGAATCAGGATGCATTTATTATTATTTTACAAATAACTATGGCAGTTCTCTGTAAATGAATCAATACCTTGAGACTACAGTAGAAACATAATGTTCCCATTTACTGCTTGTTGGTTGTAAAGTTGATTAAAATCTTTAACATACTGATATAAATATTTGAATAATTTTTCTTCACTGACTAGTAGAGCATTGTAATACGATTTCAAGCAAAAATCAATACAGTTCTATATTTCATTTTTGTATCGTGAATTATTTTCTTCAATATCACTAAAACTTTTACAGAGTTACACACTATAAGAAGTTGGAAACATGTACAGTATGCCTACTAGCCACATGATTACATATTTATCTCTAGATGTCTATAGTCAAGTAAAGTTTTTATAGGTTTAGCGGCATAGATATAAATGAGTGCACCCCTGTTGTTTCTATAGGAATTAAGGGGCTAAACAGCAGCGGTGGTGCTAATCAGTTGCACTTAATTAACTGATTATCAGCAGATGTGACCCCCAGCGCAGGTTGTTGCTGGAGGTTTGCTTATAAAGGCAAAAGTTTAGGCAGGTTGTTGGTCTGAACTATTCAGGCGTGTGTTAACACCATCTTCCCAGGGATGGACGTCCCAGTAAATTCACCCTAAGCTCAGACCGTGCAATGATCAGAGAAATTGCAGAAACCCAAGAGCTCACAGTCCACAAGCCTCAATTAGCATGTTAAATGTTAAAGTTTATAAAAATACATTTAGATAAAGAATGAACAAGTATGGCTTGTTTGGAGGGGTTCCCGGGACCTCTTCTCTCTAGCATCCAAAGTGGAGACGTTTGGCTAAAATCCACAGCACAGTTGTTATGCATTTGCATTTTTTGAAGAGAAAAAAGAAACTTGAACCACCTTCAGCAGGTTTTTAAAAAACAAACAAACAAACAAACAAAGGCTTAAGAAGACAGCAAATGAACGTGATGTAGGAACTTTTGAGCCGATATAGAAAACTACGTGTATGTTGACTACAGCTATTGTATTTTACATCTCCGTCATATTTAATTTCATTTCATTGGTCTGAAATGGTCTTAAAGGTCTTTTCTATTATCATTTTTTAAGATTGTGCAATGTTCGGCATAAATAGTTTTCTTCTATAGATCCATCATAATCACCAGAACCACACACATTTCTAAGTCATCTTGGCTTTCACTGCACGTTAAATGCAGAGGTGACATCGTATTTAATATGATGCTGTGAAAATGTGTTGAATTAAACAAAAATCATATGCTTTGTGGCATATAAAGACACAAAATACAAGATACATTTACCATGATCTCTGAGCTGGTACCATGTAATTTCCTCTACTTCCTGGGGGTCATGCAATTTTAGATCTTGTATGTTTAAACAACAGCAAATGGAACAAATCTGGTTATAATTATTTATATATTTTATCCCATTTCTGGTGTGTTTATCTTCAGGAGGTAAACAGAAAACTGTACAGTTATTTTGCTACTGCCGGGTCTTTCAAAGGTCGACAAATCCCCTAGGAAATATTCTTAGTAAGAAACTTTCCCTCCTCCTGTCAACAATAATGGATAGTGTTCTTTTTTCAGAGTAGATTTGCACCCAGAGGGGCTGTTTGGCTGATGAGGTAGAGATATTGCATTTCCTTTCACACTGTAATTGGTCACCAATGCATGGGACAAAATTACATTTTGGCTTTGTGATTTCTCCAAAGGGCTGATTAATATTAACAAGCAAAACAGATTCTTTGATGTCAAACTTCATATTTGCATGTTGCACAGTTCAGGTGACCTTTATTTTCTTCTGAGCTATATGGGATGTTGAAATTCATGAGACTATAAATATTACCAAAAATAAATAAAAATTAGAGACAGCGAGAGAAACAAAACCACCTCCTTCTATACCTTTTGTTCTTTTCTTCTCATTCCTGTTTCTGGATTATATGAAAGTCAGAACTTGCGAGGTCATACTTCTTACATGTTGGTGTTCAATTCTCCTCTATCATCCAGTGACCCGCTGAGCTGGGCATTAAATCACTTCTGTCAGCCAGACGGCTAATAGGAGCCAAGGTTGAAGAACTTTGGCTGTGTTTCTGCAGTAGCGATGAAGAGCAGAAAATGTGCCTTTATAATTTAAGTGTTGTTGTTTTTTATTCTTTCTTGCAGTCTCAGCAGAAGTGCATTGTGATCTTTGCCTTGGTGTGCTGCTTTGCTGTATTGGTGGCCTTGATTTTCTCTGCTGTGGACATCTGGGGTGAAGACGAGGACGGGATCACAGAGGAGAACTGTAGCAAGGATTGCAGGTGAACACTGCTGATCTGTAAACACACAGCTGTAGAACACCCAGAGTGGTTTCCAAGCTTATGCCTCATCACAAGTTAAAAGCTAAAGCTGATTTTTTTTTTCTTTATTAGAATTGCAAGGAAATTATTTGCAAGAGGTCTGAAAAGTTGGAGAAACTAAAACAAAATCAGGCTGAGAAATACTGCATTATTTTATGTTGTTAACTATATCAGTTTTTCATAATTATCACATTTTGACCCTTTTGACTTTTTGTCATAAGACCTTCAAGCATTTTTTCCTTTCGCCTGTACTTCTCATTGTGTTTGTTCTATTGTATTACATTTCCCATTAGTCAAATATAATGGAAATTTGGTTTAAAATGATAATAAATAGATTTACAGAATTTAAAAGTTACATCAGTTTCCAATGTTTCCACTGATATCTATCTGTGCTGCATCAGCACGGGTAGATATCATAGTCGGGAATTTATTTATGTTTTAAAATTCAGCATGTGCACTGTTGACAGCATTGTAAGGTCACAGGATCTACAGTGAGCTCACAAATCAGGAATAAAGGCTTGCAAAAAGTGCTGCTGCAGCAAGTCCTACAGCCCTGAAATGACGTAGCATTTTTCACTTGTGATTCCCTCATCACAAAGTCAACAGGTTTTTGGGGTTGGGGTTCTCATTTTTTATGGGCTTTTGATTGGATGCCTGAAACGAGCTCTGTATTTACACAGGCTTCAGAAAGATGAAAAAAAAAAGAAGATCTGCAACAAAACAATAGTAAATGCCGCTCTCCTGAACTTTGAAGCTTTTATGATATTTGGTAACAAGTAACTAAACGAGACAACAGAAGTCAAGGACTTGGTCCAGGCTATTCAAAGCATCATGCCAAACACAGAAGTTTAGTGGTGGAGATCAAATTAAATCAATTAAAACATTTTATGATAATCATCAAAAAATGTAAATGTGGCATTTTTGTTTATTTCCCACTGAGCTTATTTTCTGATGTAGTCAAGGCAACTTACAAATTAGCCTTTGAAATAAAATAAAATGTAATATAAAAATAATACATCCATCCATCCACCCACTTCCGCTTATCCTTTTCAGGGTCACAGAGACAGACCACCATTCGCACTCACAGTCACTCCTGCATTCACACCAGTGGGCAATTTAGATTGATCAGTTAACCTATCCCCACTAACTGCATGTCTTTGGACTGTGGGAGGAAGCCAGAGTACCCGGGAAGAACTCACGCAAACATGGGGAGAATATGCAAACTCCACACAGAAAAATCTTGGCCTGATGGTGGAATTGAACTCAGGACCTTCGTGCTGTGAGGCAACAGTGCTAACCACCAAAAAGAAGACAATAAAATAAAAATCCCTGTGGCATTCTAGGCTGATATTACCAGCCTAGCAGCAGATGGAAATAACACACACAAAACCTCAGAGCTGAATAAAATTTGACAAGCTGTAGTTTGAAAATGAGACATACAGTGATTCCTTTATTTTTACAGGGTTTAATGTGGATAGGACCAAAATGCTGTACACTGTAGGAAGAATTTCAAACTAAAGAAGCATCAAAATCAAAAGTATCAAAATGACCAACAGAAGGTTAATGAGACAAATGTCAAGACAACCAGGGGAAGACAAACAGAAAGCAAAACTAACACCGGACAAAATGAAACAGGAAATACAGACATTAATACTAACACTTAACAAGTAGGAGACAAGGAAAATTAGTAAACATGGGTTCAAGAAGACTCATGAAGACAAAAAACACAAGACCAAAGAAGAAACAGATGGGGGATGAGTGAAGGAACTTCAGCTACTAATAACAAAAACAAAGCCATGAAGCAAAACAGGAATGAAATCATCAAAGATGGCACGGGAATTAAAACTAATAAATAAATGGAATAAAATGTAAAAAAAAAATCAAAACCAGGACCCCAAAAACCACAGAAATCAAAGCTCCAAACACCTGGAAATCAAAACCCGAGCAGAAACTGAGACTCAACTATATAAGTCATTCAAAACTAGAGATCACTGAGCTGTTTAGATGAAAGTAGACATGCAAGATATAAGAAGAAGCAGTTAAGTACAACAAAGGAGCGAAGCATTTACTAAGAAATGAATATCTTTTGAGACTTTGGTTGACATGAGTTAAGTAGCTTCTCTTTTGCTTGTCTGGGCCTTGGCAACTGTAATAACCAACTGTCTGGAATTGTTTGCATTATTAGTGAATTGACTGTTGCCTAAAGCACCAGAACATAACAAATGTCTATTCACTCCCCCACGGGTGTGAAATGATGACCAGGCTGTTCCTACAGTTAATTTAATCCAGACTTTAGCAAGTTTCTACAGTCTGTTCCAAGTTTTAAGATTATAGATCCCCAGACAAAAAAAGTGTAAAAGCCACTGCAGCACATCCTTGTAGTCCAGAGTAAAAATGGCTGATCAGCAGGCATTCAGCTGATACAGCAGTCCTGTTCTCCTGCTCGCCACTTCCTACTGGTTCCTCTCCATTAGACTCTTATTATTCAATTTAACATTCAGCCTTGAATTACTTCCTTCTTCTCTCTTTAAGTCTGTGTCCATTTACTCTCTCCCCCCTCTTCCTCCAATCAGCTATTAACAAGCCTTTAGAGAACTCTATCGGGCATCTATCTCTTCCACTCAAGGCTGAAAGTGTAGTCCCAACTTGTAAAGACAAATTGGACTCCCCTTCTCCTCTGAAGGACCCCTAAAGCTAGTGGGTAGAATGAGAGATAAATACAAGGCCAGGGCAATGATTGAGGGACGGTGATCCGGATGGAGGGAGAGAAAGAAAAAGTTATTAGGGTAGACTTGGAGTTTGAATCAGTGAGACACGAACAGATGTTGTTTGCTCGGCAGGCAAATTCCAGAAATGTGTGCTGTCAGACTTCTACTCGTGCACTGTTATTTACTTCGCATGAGCTTAGCGATGACGTTTTGACTGTGACATGCATCATTTTAAAGGACTACAAGATGTAATTCATGATTTCATAAAGCGATTTGCTTAAAGCAAGTCCCAATGCAAGGTCTGAAACACGATAAATTACTGTGAGTTTGACACATTCGTAATGGGGTTGCGGTGAGATTTGCTCATGCAAGCCCTTTACATTTCTAAAGCAAATTCATCAAAGTAAATGCATCTACGGTTCATACTGGCATTTCTTATATGGAAGGTTCAAACTCTGAAAACGATCTAGTGATTAACTTAAAAAATGAAACTACTGAACAATCAAACAGAGCCAGCAACCTCAATGCTGTGTAGCCATTACTCTCCTTTAACTAAAAACCCCCTTTGAGCTTCCAAATAACTTGTCAGCAGCTTTTATTTGTGATGTTGTAATTTTGACTTGTCAGCTGTTTGTTTTGTTATGTTTATTTCCTTTTAATCTGCTTTGGCCTCCATAATGAATGATGCTAATTGTTGCATCCAAGGAACAGGATGGGATGAGATGGGAGTTGCTGCCACTCTGTGTCCTCGCTGACGCAGATAGTTGCTTCATGTTTTCCTGGCAGTATAATCAAACACATAATTAATTTGATTTATACTACCTCTTCTGATGATAAACAGTGTAATCTACAACTGCACTGAAGCTTGAAGCCTCTTAGGTATACAACAGTGTGCATGTGTGTTGCTTGGTTGTTGGAACAAAATGGGAGCATTAATTTTCCTCTCATCTCATCGCATCCAAATGCGGGTCTGATCCATCCCTGGTGTACATCTATAATTGCTTCATGCATGACAGCTAATAAGGAGGTTAGTATTGATCCATCGGCTACTGTGGAAATGCAGAAAGTACGCTTGAAGAACCACGCTTGCCTCATCCCTAAAATCGGACACATTTCAGATATCATATACAGATAATCTGAATATGATATATGGATCTAACAACATGGCATTGCCCATTGGTTTGAGGAGAGGACTAACACTTTTTTAGCTAAGACTCGCAGGCTTGGTTAGCCATAAACTGTACTATAAATGCAATGCACAAAATCAAAATCACCTGTACTAAAGTTGTTATGAAGATGGAAACTACCCATAGAGGCCAAAAACATTTTGTACCTTACTAAAAACACAGTTTTCAAAACTTGCCATTTTAACATCGGAGTCTGTGGGGACTGACTCACTTTGAGATCAGCCTCAAGCAGCCATGAGAATAAGTGTAACTTTCGGCATTTCCACACTGGCTTCATATTTCAAACCTCTCTGAAATATGAAGCCTTGAACAGACAAAGATTAAAAAGGTCACCATGAAGACAGATTAAAATGGTGCATCATGGTGTGTAAAGGAGTAGTACATCATATAGTCCACATTTAAAGTTCATATATTGCAAACTGCTTTAGTAAATAGTTAAATAGAAATTAAAAGTTTATTAATATAAATAAAAAATACATTTAAAATTCATTACTAAATGGAGTCAGCTCAGTTTTAATTTCTTTTTAAAGTCCATGTCTAAGTTCTTAAATAAGCTGATTTAATGAATTTGAGAATTGGTATGCTCCCTTAAAATTTAAGAATACAGCTCAAGCGACATCAAGTTCACAAAGTCTTGGTTTTAGCATGAAGTCTTTCAAGTCTTCTAGTTTCTATATCTCAATGCAACTGCCTCTAAAGTAGCTGCTGTCCAAACAACTAATTATTTGGGACTTTGGGAAAGTTAAATAGCATGTACTTTCTGTGCACAGAAAACTGTGTGAGTAACAATTTGAAACAAAAATGGATATATATATCCATATATGATTGGATCAGATTGGCTACTGTGATTGTTTATGTTAGGAAAACAGAGGAAAGCTCACTGGAGGCATCTTGGCAGCTGCGTCTCAGGCAGTAGGTTGAGTTGTCTACAAATCACAGATTTGACTTGTCATAAAGTGCAGTTTGCAGATGTACATACAGACTCCTTAGACCAAGTTCTTGAACAGAAAACAAACCTTTAACATACATAATCCAAAACACCACAAAAATTCACAGTGCGCTCACACAAAGGAAAGCAACAGGGACACAGAAAGCAAAATGAGGCTCTAAATAGACACAGGATGTGAGAGTGGAAACAACCTGTTAACAGAGCACAGAAGAAACTAATTAAGATAATAACTAAAAACTACTGACAAGGCACCAGAAACAGAGGACTAACAAAATAAAACAGTAAGTAAAAGCAAGACGCCCTAACAAGATGCTAGAGAGAATATAACTCCCCAAAATAAAATTAAAACACAAAAAAGCACAGAAAGGAACACTCAAGGTTTGTGGGTTACTGATTTACCCACTGATGTGAGGGAGCAATTTATGCTGACAATAGAGCAGCAAGATAGAAAACTGATAAAAATATAAGCTATTTTGTTTTCATTACTTGTGCCACACATACTATACTATTTACCAAAGACATTAGCATCCCTTTAAATACCATTTTAATTAAAATATACACCAGAATAAAGAGCTTCAAGTTTCATGTCCACTTTATCATTGCATAGTCTTATCAGTTAAACACCGGCAAGCAAGCAACTTGTATTTAATTGGTGTTGCTATTTAGTATATAACAATATAAGAGGCAGTTTGTGTTGTGTGGCTTAATTGAGTGAAAACTGAATGATAACCTTTTTCAGTTCAAACCAGATTACGTTTAAACTTTAATTGCTGCTCCTCCCTCCAGGGCACAAAATGCAGCGCTCAGCACAAATGGATTATCAGACATCAAAAACCTTAAATAAACCCTCGTCCCCAAAAATGAAAGGCTGAACTAATTAAATAATTACCTGAACCAATCAGCAACCAGTATCTGAAACACACAGGTATAAAATAAATACAAATAAATTCAAAATGCAGTTTTTAAATGATTATTTATCATTTAAAGTCTATCCAAACCTTTCTAGCCCTGTGTAAAAAAAAAAAAAAAAATTAAAGTAATTGCCCCCTGAACCTAATAACTGGTTGTGCCACCAAGTTTGTGCAATAACTGGCAATGAGTCTTTCACATCTCTGCCAAGAACATTTAGCTCACTCCTCTTTGCAGCATTGTTTTAATTCATCTACACTGCAGGGTTTTTGAATATGAATAGTCTGTTTAACGTCACACCAAAGCAAGTCAATACGATTTCATCCCAGACTTTGACTAGGCCATTCCAAAACCTTCATTTTGTTTTGTTTTTTTGAGCCATTCAGGGATGGATTTACTGGTATGTTTTGGATCATTGTCCTGCTGCATAAACCAAGTGAGCTTGAGCTTCAGGGCACAAACTAATGGCCCGAAAATGTCCTTCAGGATTTTCTGGTAGGGAACAAAATTCATCCACCAGTCAAACAAATCATTCAGGTCCTGAAGCACTAAAGTGTCCCCAGGTCTGGCTGTAATCCGGCCTGTGTGTGGTTAATGAAATTGAACTCTGTTTTCCAAAAATTGGGATTAATCACAGTTAATTCATGATTTAACAAGGGGGACAATTACTTTATCACACAGGGGTAGAAGCAGGTTTGGATAACTTTTTTCCTTTAATAAAGTAATTCATCATTTAAAAAGGGCATTTTGTATTTACTTGGCTTATCTTGTATAATATTAGACAAACATGAACATGTAAACTTGTTAGTGTGACAAAAAAAACAACTAAGAAATCAGGAAGGGAGCACTGTAAATTTAAATAAACATCCTAGCTGTGTTTACTGTGACAGGAGCGCTTTGGTTGTACCTGGTGAAAATAAAATGAACATCATGCAGGGAGCAGAGCAGCAGCAGCAGCTTCTGTGATACCCATATTAATGTCCTCGCTGCTGTGCACCCACTGCTCAGGGCAGCTCGTGAGAGGGTGGATAATTTATATCAGATGTCAGGAATGACTCGGGCACACTGAGGTATATCAACATGCTCTTACTATAGGTGTGGATCAGCGGGCGCCTGCTGATAAAAGCATTTGCATGTAACAGATTTTATTACATACATTATGCCGATGTACGATGTATCCACTTTTTTCTGTGCTGTATCTTTAACATGTAAAGATGCCAGTCTCAGCTCTGGCAGGCCTGTAACAGTGTGAAATGTATTCTTATGGTCAGCCCTTGTGGAGCAAAACATCGGGAGGGAGAGCATAATTTTAAGAGAATATGTTTTAGTGATCTAACTGCTCTCACTTACAGCACTGAAACTGGAAATCCTTTATCATTCAGAGTGTGAGATTTTACATTCAGACACCCTCGTTCTTCTTTCTGTGTCACTGCCTCGTGTATGCACACACACACACTGTGAAGTTTACACCACGTAGGTATTGGCTGCTTGAGCTGAATCACACTCACGAGTGCACAGATGGGTAACAAAGGAGGGAACCAGCCGTGGACGACACAGACTGCATAAATCAATGAATCCTCTGCCGGAAGACACAACCGCTGCCTCTCTGCTTCCCTCTCTTTTAATACCAAATCCTGTCTTGTTGTTTAAACTGGTCAGAGTCACTATTCATCATATCTCACAGCCACTAAAGTGGACTGAGAGGATTCCTTTCAGAATGAGATTACCCCTGTTCTTCTTCAATCTGTTTTCCTATCCATCTTTGTTTTCCTCATTGTGAGGTGTTTACTGCAGCTGTCCTAGTTTTTGCTGTCAATTTAGGACAAAGAGGGATACTCTACGTACACTGCGAGGTGCAACGCTGTATAATTTAATCACAGTTCCCTATATTCCTTTTCCAGTTCACTCACTCTCAGTGTCGAGTCCTCGAGCTCCGTGCATGGCAGAGCACAGAATACACATCGAATTAAATCCCTCAAAAGAAACTCAGCAAGCGCCACTGGTATTGCTCTGCTTTATTAAACATTAACAGTTTTTCTCCATGTGGTGATATCAGCATGTCGAGGGAACGAATCCTACAGTTTGACCACTGTCAACTTTCCAAAACCCTGACTTTGTTTTATTTTAGCCAGGAATACATTTTCAAGCTGTGAACTGCAAACTGGCCTCTCGGTGTGATGCCACTACATTATCACCTGAAGCTCATACTCCCACCAGCATGCCCTTGAGTCCAGCTCCCGAGCTGTCACTTTTTTGCTGACCCTATGTTCTGACTACTCTACATGCAGGCAGACATTTGAAAAACAAAAAGGTTAAATTAGGCTTTAACGGAACAAATGATCGCAAATGGACAGGGAAACAATAATTAGCTTTATTTGCTACAGTCCAAAACGAAACCAGATGAATATAAATAAAGAAAAGAGCAATAGCTATCTTTTATTTAATATTGCTGTTAGTGATTCTTTACATTCTACAGTTTTAAACAAACTAATTTAAAAATATATATATATTTCCACAGTTAAAATATATCCATCTCTAAATATAACCTACCTCTAAACCCTGCACCTCCTTTTTATTAACCATTTTAAAGGTATTTGGCATGAATCTGATTCATTTACACAAATACAGGTAAGAATCAAAGTGGCAATTTAGCTTCAGGTACTCTGTTTCAAAGTAGGTCTATGTATACTAATCAGTTTGTTTTTCTGCACTTTACATTGTTGGTTAGTAGAAATAATTTGAAAAAGTGAATAGCTTTTCGTATTGTAATTCTATAACAATAAATGCAATAAAACAATGCTACAAAAACTTTGCATGTCAATAACAAAGTGTTACTCTAATGCAAATGCAAAGTATTAGATACTCAGAAATCACTGCAGAGTCATGTATCACATTACATCATCATTATATCATTATATTATATTATTTACATCCTCTTAGTAATATTGATAAGCTGATTTATACTTAATATTCTGCTTCACCTTTATTATAAAGCTTATACAGATGTTTATTTGTGTAATAATCACTCAAAAACAGCAACCTTTATTATCACACATTCTTTTTGAGTCACAAGTCACTGTATTCTATTTTAAACCATTCTCCTCCGCTCTAATAACCCTGTTCCACCAGTGCCAGCACTCAATCTACAGCCGATTTCATGCATTTCCACTCAAAAAAGACTGGTAGCTGTGATGAAAAGCTTGTAACATCAAGGCGACACCAAACTGCCAGACCCAACCACTCACAGTTGCTCTGGGAAAGACTACTGGGAAAGACTATTACCAATGATTGGCACATGCACCACATAGTAACACTACATAACAACTGGTATTAAAAACTAGCAAAAATGTGGGTTGTTTGTCAAAAGGCAGCAAAGCAAAACTGGCTTTGCAGCATTAGTAGATAGAAGGTGCAATAATTAGCCTAAAATAAAACAGTCAAACAAAAAACAGGAAGAAATTTCTTATCTTGCCCAAAATAAAATGAATCAATAAATGTTTCATTATTGTAAATTTTTTCCTTTCATCAACCTTTTCATGAGAGAATAGAAATAAAGCTCTGCACTCATTTTAAATGTTTACAGGGGTTTTTTTGCTGTTGTTGGTTTTTTTACCAGAAAATGTGCTACTTTTAAATTCCACTACACCACTTTTCAGGATACACTGTATGTCATATGAACTTTTATCATGTTATTTTACACTTTTCTGTTTCCACTGTGAATGGAGGCACTCATAAAAATAACATCACTGGCATTGGTGCCTTAGACAGTAGAGGAATTGTTTCTCAGCTGCAGTGTCAGCAGTTTGAGCCCTGGTCCTGGCCTCTGTGGTTATTGACTTCCTGTAATTTCCGGCATTTAATCACCCCCCTGGATAAACCACCAAAGTAATCAACAGTATATTTACCTTACAAATTCTTACTTTAATCCATTTTCTCACTTAAGTGCATAAAGGTCGTGTGCAGAAGTGGTTCTGCTAGCTTCCTGGACAACATGTATTTCATAGACTTAATCAACCTAGGTGCAGCCGAATTGATAGCTAAGCTGTTTACCCTCGAGGAAAATAGCCGCTCCCCCTCCTTGTATTTCCTTCTTTTGAAATTCAATTGTCATAAATCGATGTCAGCCTTTACAGAAACGCGGAGAGAAAGTAGTGGAGCTTGGTAATGGCTTGGTTCTGAGTGGCTGCAGATCTAGGCCTGGCTGCCACAGCTAATTCAGTCTGTTTACTCCAGTGCTAATGCCTTTATTATTTTTGTCAGGATATCTGAAAATGACAACTGCTGAGTCACTGGATGATATATACAAAAGAAAAACAATCAATCACAGAGAACATTTTCCCCATCATTCAACTTTGTGATAAGGGTTTACAAGAAAAGGAAATAACCTGGTGACACTTAATCAGATCATTTAAAGGATGAATTGCCTCTGTACGTGACATCATTATATTCTGTTTGCTGTAGCTATAGTATGCAGTCTAACCCCAGACTGCTGATCTTTACATTAAATGCACCATGTGACCACACAGGGAGTAGTGTATATTAGAAACCACTGACAATACAGCAAAAAATGTCATTTTTCCCTGACTAGCTGTAATTGAATCTACATTACTGACAACTCTGCATATCAGCCTTCAATTATTCTCAACCCCTGCCAGAGGCAACCTGTACACAATTTAATGAAGCTTAATAGAATCTAAGGGGCCTGTGTAGTCTCAAAATCTTTCTCTCATTAAGCTAACGATCCAGAGAGAGGAAGAAGGCTGAAGTAAGCTAATTTGTCACAGAGAAGGAGTATAACCTTATTTCACTACCACAAGATCTCCCATTGATGTGCACCCATAATTGCTTTGTGAAAGAGCATAATCCCCACATTAATTTCACCTCCATTTTCCCATTAACAGGGTTCTGTGACCATCCAAATGATGCTTTTGTGACTTTGTGCATCTGTTATCAAGCAGTTCCTACATAAATATGTATGTTTTTCTTTCCATTTCACAGAGTCGTGCTCGTGGAGAACATCCCAGAAGACATTTCCTTCTTAAACAACAGCACATCCCACCTCCCCCTCTCCATAGGGCTGAACAACCTACTGAACCAAGCTATCAGGGTCGTAGAGATAGTTTCCCCGCAGTGGCTCCTTAACTCCTCTCATAATGAATCCAGTTTCCAACCTGCTGCCAGACAGGTAAAAATAGAGCAAATCAACAGGGACTTAATTCTGCAAGAGTAGTATTTACATTTTATGCCTGTGACATTTTCTCTCTCTCTCTCTTTTTCTCTGTGTTAGTCTGTATAAACTGGTGAAAGACAAAGTTGGTTCCTTAAAAACATTAAAGGTTCAATAAAATCAAGATCCTGAATTTAAACCTCATAAGTAAAAGGATATTTACTACTGTAAATTATTTGTTATCCAAATGTGATAACATCAGATTTTATGCTTATAAGAGTTGATCAGCGAGCTTATTTTTACTACTTTACATGTACTCAGTCCGTTTGACATTTTTAAATTTAAGCAGATGACTGTGTTTAGAATCTTGTGGGTTATTGAATAATTTGACTGTTCAGCCCTTTAAACACTTGCATTGCTAAATACATTTACTGGACACATTTTCTTAAAAAAAATCCTTTCAGAAACAAGATGATTACAAAGAAATGTTTTTAATATTTTTCTATGCTTTTTGTACAACAGAATTTGATATTCAAGTATAACAACAATAATTATATTTTAGCATTAAAAATATCATTTTGATTAAAGAGATTGTGCTTACTGATAGATTAACAAAATGTCCTAAACATAACATGTAAAGGGTGTCAACCATGATACTTGGTAACTTGGCAACATTTATTTAAATTTGTGGACTTTATGTTTGTGCATGTTTCAGAAATGTTACTGATGTTATTTTGCTTTTTATCCAACTCCCATTACTCCTAGAGTCACTCTGTGTTTATGCAGTTGGTGCTAAAAACAAAAATTTCAGCTGCTCTGATGCTCTGTTCTGTGAATCATCCTATTGAACTGGAAGTGTAGCTTTATGCAATATCCATCCATCCATGTTCCTAACCACTTTTCCAGTTCAGTTTATTACAAAGGTTAGAACTTATCCCCACTGACACTGGGTGAGAGGTGGGAGTGCCAGTCCATCACAGGGCTGACACACACAGGCAAACACATCTTATTTAGAATCACCACTTAACCTAGCATCAGCCATGTGTTTGGACTGTTACAGGAAGTGTGTTTGATAAACATTTACAAGTAAAACAGTAAATTAAATCATGAAAAAGTACAATATTTCCTGCTGATAATTACAGATTCATATTGGACTGGATGAATGTTATTGACCATCGTGTGTGTGTGTGTGTGTGTGTGTGTGTGTGTGTGTGTGTGTGTGTGTGTGTGTGTGTGTGTGTGTGTGTGTGTGTGTGTGTGTGTGTGTGTGTGTGTGCAGCCTGGCAAAACACACAGTTCATGGTTCACACGGTTTATAAAAAAATTGAATATGTCAGAATTAATGAAACCCTGAGGCTGATGGTCAGAAATGAATTGCACCTTTCATTCCCCTCAGGCCAGAGAGGAGCTAATGCTCTTTCAGTCTGCACCAACCTAAAAATTTTACAACATGTTAAATTAAAAATTTAACATGCTGTATATGAAATTTAAACTGTAATGTTCTGTAAAAGGGAAAGCTTCACTGCATGCAGGTGGAAGTGCTCTGCTTTCTTCTTCATATTGTGAACATCTGTGTGGCTACAACAGACATAAAGCTAATAATCCTGGAGACACAGTGTGGGTATTTACGAACCGTCACTGAAAAGAATATCTGTCAGTCCTGCAAACAGGGTGGGACCCAATAGCTTATAGATTTTGAGCTAGAAAGCATTCTGTACCTGGATCCTTGGTTTGTCTCCCGTCTGTCTGGTCCATTTGATTATATTAGTACATATTTCCTGTCTATCTACAATGCACTAAATCCCAGAAATAAAGTTATGTCAAAAGAAATAGATTTTTAAGAGCCATCCATTCATTTTCTTCCCCTTATCCAATTCGAGGTTGTGGTTGGGGGGGTGCATTTGGACATGTTTGTTGCAGGGCTGACACAGATAACTATAGAATCACTTATTTCTCCAACTCTGTGGGGTGGTGGTTAGCAGTGTTGCTAACAACAGCAAAAAGGTCCTGGTTTCGAATCCACCAGCCAGCAGAGGCCTTTCTCTGTGGAGTTCGAATATTCTCTCCAAATACTCCCACAGTCCAAAAATATGCGTGGGGTTGGCATACATCTTTAAATCTCTGTGTCAGTATAGTGGTACGAGATCGCTTACACATTACAAGAGCTACTCTGCCATCAGAGCCCATGCCATGAAGCTCCCAGTGGACAGTTTTTGTGCTGATGTTAATGCCAAAGTAGGTTAGGAACTCTGCAGTTATTGAGTCAGCAGAGCACTGGTGACTTTTAAGCTCAAACTGATAAAGACACCATTGAAAAGACTTTGAAAATAATCCTCTGAAGCCATAGAAGGTGTTATAATGTTGTTTTTAAAGCCTGAGCAGTACTCGATGTAATGCATTAACAGGACTTAAAGTGTAAAATCAAATATGTCTCATTTAAATTGTAAAACACAGTTTTAGTACATCATGAAATAACAACTTCCCTAGTGTACATCAGGATCTGGGTGTTGAAATGGAGCCAAATTGACCAAATTTGCATTTCAACTGTAGCTTTTAGCTCTTATTTAAAATGCTCCTTGTCTTCATTTGTGTCCTAAAATGTGTGTTCAGTGATCACTAAAGAGAAACTAATGAAGGATGAGTAATTTTCCATGTATCACTCAAGGTAGTTAATGAAAGGAGTCACTAACAGTATCTTGTACTCTGGGTGGATTTCAGGTCGGTTTTATGAAGGAAAACTTAATGAAACTGGAAATTAATCTTTATATCAAGTAAAAGATATTGTTAGTTTGCTTGTTTCTAAATGACATGAGATGAATGCATGTAAACTATGTCAAACAGGTTGCTGTTTATTTTATGTTACAGCAGTAACTCAGTATACATCGTTTGTGGGTTTGTAAAATTTGTGCTTCTAAATATGCACAGAAGGTTGCATGTTTTTGGATAGTTACAGTGATCAGAGGTAGTCATCACTGGAAAACCATAAGAGGCATATAAATATTTTTTTAAATAAGACTCCAAAAGAAAAATAGAGATTACAGTAGCTGTCTGCAGACGAGTGCTTTGAAAAAAAAACGAATGGGACACAAATAGCACATTTATCACTTATGATAGTACTTGAATGTAAAAAATGTAAGCACTTAGTCTGAACTCTGTGTATCTGATTATACTGCATGGATTTCATGTAACAGTCTTGCTTTGCTGGTTTGTTTCCTCTAGGGCAGGGCTCTGCTGTCCAGCCTGCAGGGACTGAAAGCAAGAGGAATTCAGCTGAAGATCTCATCTGGAATAGCTAACTCAGATGAGCTCACTAAACTCAGTAATCACACCTAGCTCTTACTTTCATTGCTTTGTATGTTAGGACATAACACGTAAGATGTTATGTTGTGTTTAGAGCTGACTGTTCAGCCCTTTGCTCCCCCTGGTCACGTTTTCAGTCTTTCAGTCTCTCAGTCTCTCACCATCTTTCCTATCACCTGTCTTTATTGGTATGGCTTTTGGAAGATTTGGCCAGATTTGTCTTTATTCTCCTCCATGTCTCACATGTAACTCCCTTTTCTCTCCATTTCTAGATGCTGAGGTTCACTATATTAACATGACAGCTCTGACCAAAGGCAACCTTCACTCCTCCTTCTGGGTGGTCGACAGGAAACATTTGTACATCGGCAGTGCCAGCATGGACTGGAGATCTCTGGCCACCGTACTGCCACCATACTTTACAATACCCACAGAAATACTTACAGAGACTTTGGAGAAAAATCAACCAAATTTTACTTCTGTGATTTCTGAGGCAGGATAGTAACACAAATTATTGAAATTTGGTATTGTTAATGTAAAGTTCTCGTAATGATCTACTGGATCAAACTTTACACTTTGCAAGGTATGAGCCAGTATCGCTTAAAAACAGCATTATTGATGAAACAAGAATATTCAGATTTAATGTATTTGTAGAGTGCTGTGCAAATATTATAGGCACCAAGAGGGAAGCTAGAATGTTTTTAATGAATACACAAATAGTTTTATTCTTCTAACTTTACACAAATTCATTCTGTTCAATTTTATTTATACTGCATCGACTCACACCACCAGTTGCCTCAATGCAGGAATTAGAAAGAAATACTCAATCATACCAATATTTAGTGTGAAAACTCTTAAGTTCTTTTAGAACTTAAACACCTAAAACATTTTGAAAGTGCTGTATATACACTCACCAGGCACTTCATTATGTACACTTTCTTAACTGTTTGTTACTGCAAATATCTAATCAGCCAATCACATGGCAGCTACCCAGTGCATTTAGGCATGTAGATAAGATCAAGATAACCTGCTGAAGTTTGAGCCGCTCTGTGATGTCGATATAGAATAAGAGGAATGAAGAATCCTTCCACAATCTTGCTGAATCTGTGCCACAAAGAACTAAAGCAACTGTTGAAGGCAAAAGGGGGTTCAACTATATCTGTGTAGATGTTTCTGTGGGTCCAAGTGTTACTAGCAAAGTGTACCTAACAGAGTGTCTGCTGGTTGTACATCAGGGGGGATAAAGCGTAAATTTGAATGTGGTGAGGTGACATGCTAAGATTTTCTGATATTCATTCAGTGTTCATATTAAACAATAGTTAGCACACAGTCAGTTTATATCTGTGTATATGTTTTTGTGAGCGCAGGAGGTGACGTCCAAAAATAGAGAATCCAGAATCTTTCATCTCTTTTTCAAAGGTAGACAGCTCATTAAAGTGTGAGACCGTTTGTTAGTGAGGGCCTTAATTTAGGAAGATGAACTGCAAGGAGCACAAGGTAACTATTCAAAAGTATTTGTCAGTTCAGCATGTTTTTATGCGTTCTCAGCCAGGCTTATATTGATGTTACATTGTATTTAAATTAGACCACAAAACAAACAGACTGAGATTGTTCTTTTCCTTCCTTATTTCTGTGGATATCTATGAAAATAGGTTATGGACTAGATTTTTAGTCTATTGAGGAGTGCATATATTCGCGTTTTTTAAAAAGAGAATGGCAAGATTTTAGTAACACATGAGCTGCAAGAGAAGAATTTATTAGAAATGCTTTACTCATGTGAACACTGCTGGGTTGTGTGGAATGACAGAAAGAAAAGGTGATTTCAAGAAATGCACGGTGAGAATCAAAAAAATGACAAGTGTCACTTTGAAATGGTACTGAGAGCAAAGAATGAAGATCAGGAACAGAAAGGCTCACTGCGGCATATTTACATTCCCTGCTGTTTTTGTCAGGATAGACTAAGGCTTGAAATTGAATTAGGCATGCGGACAATATGGCCTGACGTGCAAATATCGGAGAAATGTGTGTGTGTATGTAGATGAATGCATAAAAGTGTTAAAACAGTAAAAACAGGTTAATATTAGTTGGCACGTAAATGTTGATGGAGATGATAGGCAAAGGCTGATTCAAATAACTAAAGGCAAAAATGAAGATATACATCTTTAATTATGTAAATGCTGCCGGTTTCAATTGTTGTTTTGCTCTACAAAATGTGTTTGTTTATTTTTTGTTTGTTTTTTAGAGGAAGGAGCTGGGTGTGTTGGTGTACAACTGCAGCTGTCTGGCTCTGGACCTCCACAAAGTGTTCAGTCTCTACTGGGGTCTCCAGTATAAAGACTTTATTCCCTCCTTCTGGTCCAAGCGCCTATTTGCTATATCCAACAGAGACACGCCACTGAATCTGACAATCAATGGCACAAAAGCCTTGGCCTATGTTTCTGTAAGTAACATTTAAAGTATTAGTTTGCATTATAAATGAATTAATTCATTGGTTAATGTAGCAAACACACACTTTTTGGAGTCCAAAACCCCAACTTTTGGTAAATTACAATACATATTTGCTGAAATTAGACATAAATATAAGTGCGTGCAGTACACATTAGTGTAAAAGCTGCCTGCAGTGGTGGCGACAGCTTAGGAGAGGGAACGTTAATTTTTCATAGAGTCCTCTGCAGGATGCTGTGTCTTTCAGCGTCCTTATCTTCTTGAACAAGAGTGATGGTGATCCAGCAGAAAAAAAAATGTTGATTCGGCTAAGCTGTCCATTTCAGTAATATTAAAATGAACACAAAAAGCACACTCAAGCACACACTCTAAGTTAATCATTCATAGGGTACAGTGCCTGTCAGCAAGAAGTTAAAACTGAAACTTTAATCCTCACTTATTCACACAACGAGAAACCCTGATGCTCATTTACAATGATAATAACGAGGAAAGCTCAGTCAGTTATTATGATTATAACAGCTTTAATGATCACAGTGGCAACTCTGTAGTTTACTAAAATTCCTGTGGTAATAATTATCTGTTTACACAATGCTCTTGTGATCACTGTTGTGTGTATCTTTAAAGAGGAGTATGCAACACCAACATTCCCTTATTCTCTGTTGACAGAGCTCACCGGATGCTTTCATTCCCAAACATCGCAGCAGTGATCTGGAAGCTATTGCCAGGGTCATCCAAGAAGCCAACCATTTCATATATATCTCCATCACTGATTACCTGCCCCTCATCGGCAGAAACACCAGCAGGTTAGAGCAAATATGCTGCCACACAGTGACTTGGCAGGCATTTATCACCAGCGGCTTGAGTGCTTCTTGCTTTGATTCAAGTGTTTAAACTGCGTATGTGCCGGACCAGCTGCATGCCCAATTCTGCGTGTATTTGTATCTGTGCCAAGGTACTGGTCGCGTATTGACAGCCTTATAAGAGAGGCTCTGATCCTGAGGAATGTACGAGTCCGTCTGCTGATAAGTTGCTCGGAAAAGACTCATCCGCTAACTTTCAACTTCGTCTGGTCCCTGAGGAGTCTGTGCATGGAGCAGGCCAACTGCTCACTAGAAGCTGTAAGTTCAGGGCCAATATGCACTATTTTCATCTCTACAGATACTCTTTATCAAAGCTCACTGCATAACTGTGCATGTGTGTGTACGTGTGTGCAGAAATTCTTCAACCCCAGGGGCCAGAGGGATGTCAGTCTCGAAGGAATAAACCACAACAGGTTTATGGTTACAGACAGAGCCATTTATTTAGGTGAGCTCATCGACTAGACTTTATGACTGTGGCCTATATGTCTGCTCACTTTATGCAGACCTATTTTTAGTGGACCTAAAGGAATACTTCCTCTTTTGTTTTCTTTTTGACAGCGAGAATAAAAGATCAATATGATGAGGAAATTTGCCTAACACAGATGAACAAAAAATACAAGGGGAAATGACTGTACTGGCACTCTAAGGTCAAAAACACTATATTTAGATGTTCAGAGGTTAATTATATGTGTGCTTCATTTGTTTAAGCTTTATCACTAGCCAGGATAACAACCCCAAATACAAATTACTGGAAAGTGAAGAGAATGCAGGTTGACTATACAGGTTGACTATAAAACCCACAAGTTATATTAATCATCACTGTTTGGTTGCAAATGAGTTCATCCGTACAATTTCCACTTTTATTTACAGTCTATAAACTCAGATATGCTTTTCAGTTCTTCAGTTCCATCTACAAGTTACCCAAAACTGCGATGTCATTTGTGTTTCTCACTGTGGTCTATTTCCTGACAGGTAATCTTGACTGGGAGGGGGATGAGTTTACCTTTAATGCAGGAGCAGGCCTTGTGATCAGTAAGCTAGAAGATATCGACGACAGGAACTTCACCGTCGTGGAGCAGTTACAGGCTGCGTTTGAGCGGGACTGGTTTTCACAGTACACCATCCCCCTGCAGGCTAATAAATTCCTGGTTTGCAACAAGCACCAGATCAAACCAATGGTGTTACTCAAAGCCAGCCAGCTACGCGATGGACCACTGCCTATTCGGAAAGGGCAGCATAATAAAGGATCTATACTACCAAGAAATCATCACAAAGTTGTTGGACAGACACCGGATGAAACAAGGCACCGTAACGACAGACTGAGCAAACTTACTCGACAAGGCACTGCTAGTGGGTTAGTGCCAGTTATGGACAACTACCAAGAGAGGAGTCAAATGAAAATGAGTCGCTTTGACCAAAAACAGGTAGAAGTAAAAGGTAACGCCGACAATCCAATGGAACTACCCAGTCAGTCTGCTGAGAGCAGTGGTGGCAGAGAGATCGCCAACGGATTTGTGTGACCACAAAAATCATGTTTGAAGAACTTCTTTCCTCCAGTGGCAATGGACTTCCAACACTGGGTCTTTGTAGCAGTTTATTATTGTGATTTTATAGAAAGAAACTTTTCAAATTTAGGTATCTGGTTTGCAGGACTTGATAAAAGGAAGAACTCAGGAAGGAAAGTAAATGCTCCACAGCAGGCTGGCACTTTTGATTCTTTACAAATGAAACCAAATCATTTTGGTTTAGAATTCTGATTAATAGGCTAATAATATTTTACAACCTTACAACTTATATATTCTTTTTTTGTCCTTGTTTAGATCTCACAGGAAAGGAAATAAATTGCACTGATTGCCTAAATATTGTATGTCACTTAAGCTAACATTCATAATTAATCACCCTTTAAAAGGAGGGATAACAGCTGCATGTGAAGAGACAGGAGGCACGTTAGCATATGTAGCTACAGTAGCTACATCTGGCATTCAGAATTCACCACACACAGGTTACCACACACCTTAAGCTGTTGCAGATCTCTAACTGCCTCTGTACTCTCAGTGGTCCTGAATATGTTAGCCTAAAGTAAACAGGTTTGTGCTTCTCCCATAGTATTCACTCACACCAGAACATTATTTAAATTGCAAAATTCTTAAAAACAACAATTAAGCAGAGACTGAAATAAAAGTTTAATCGGCTTCCTAGAAACAAACAGCTTCATGCGGCCCTGCCAAACAATGTATTGATCTCTAACTGTAAGCATTAGTTGTTTTAGAAAAAAAAAAAAGCTGATGAAGTGGGCCTTTTAAGGGATTGCTCAAAACATGTCTACCATGTTTTATTTCCATTTCCAGAAGTATGAATGCGGGTGCATTGTTCCACTGCATGACTGAATTAGATGATGCATTTGATGGCTTAGCATCCTCCGTCAGCCACTACTTTCAATAAAGCAAGCTATGGTCTTTTATGGTGGAAGGAGGGGGAGCTAATGATCCAGAAGGGTCTTAAAAGATCATTATCATTATCGATAACCATAAACAAATCCTGGGATTAGAGGTGGATTGCATGGATATCTATAGTATCCTTTCAAACCCAGCATTGTGACTTATTGAACAAATACTGAAGTAGCATTAAGACGAAAGGGGCCAGAGGGTCTCTGCTGTCAACCAAATCAATACAATGAATTTTTAACAGAGCTTGACAGAGGCAGTTGCTGTATTTTAACCTCAAGGACATGTTGGCCTGTAATGTCATGCCTGTGACAGAAAATATATTCCCTTTATCTTGTGGAGATAGAGCTACAAATCTAGCATCTTTAGTTTATACTTGACTGAAAGCTTGAAGCAACATTTATTTGCATTTCGAATGATTGCATGTTTACACACTCTTTGCTACAAGTGTAACTTTTAGAAATGATTCTTGTGGGATTTATAATAATACAGAAGTTTTTTTTTCAACTTTCAAAGCCATTAACTGAGTAAAGGCAAAAACACCACCAGAGAGAAAATCATAGGGATGTCTTTGTCTAAAATGTATATATGTGTTGCTATGGAGTGCTTTAACATGACAGCGCCACATGTGTCATCAGTGTTACGTCTGATTTCATGAGAGAATTAATTGACAAGTATTCTGATAATGTATTAATTACATGAACAGTAATTTTCTATCATTAATATATGAGGTGACGTTTCTTGACTCAACTAATAAAGATATTATCAATTTAATCAGTAATGAAAACAAAACATTAGTTCCATCCCTAAAACAATATCTGGGGTTTGGTTATTTTTCAGGCTGTGTACCATTTGAAAAACTAATGTCTGCCGAGGTTCTCAGTCATCCACGCCATGGTAGTCCTAAGCATGTTACGTGAAGGCAGCTGGATCTTTTTAAATTGGCACATGGATCAAAAGGAAGTCCAGTTTTCTTCATTTCAGGGGCTTAGGATTTCAAATGTTTGTTGGCCAACATCGAGTCAGTTGAAACTTGGGTAACTGCTGCCATCTAGTGGATGTCACGAGGCAAGTTACTTGCGTTCACTTAAAAGTTGCTATTAAATGTTAAATGAAAAATTCAGCCTTGATCAAGCAACATGTTGGTTCACATCTGCTGATTTTATGCATGTGTAACATGCATAACAGGCAGTTCCATGAGAATGTGTGTGTTTTATCAGATAACACTTAACTGACTCTATCCTGAGAGCTATTCTTTCACACCAGAATGTATAAACTATAAACAAGAATAATACCATTTAAAAAAATATTTCATTCTGAAAAGCAAAAAACTTTTTTTTACTACTTATGTGTACCCTAAGAACCTATACCTTTCTGTGCAAGACACAGCCACGTATCTATCTATAATAATTACTTCATAAAAGTATCCTTAAATGACAAACACAGTCGTTTTTCATTTGTAGCATAACTTCTCCATACCAAGTGAGTAGACTTTGAGAATATGACAATAATAATATCTATGTGTAAAGCACTGTGTCACCACACTGTAATGCTTATCTGCCAGCTGACCTGGAGTCAGATTCACTACTATACGCTGCTATTATCTATGATTGTCCTATGGGGAGGGCGGTAACGCTGGTACAGCATTCTGCCCAGATTTTTTATGGTTTTGTGTTTTTTAACTATTCTGTTTTGGAAAACAAATCTTTTTCCAGTTACAGTGGGGATTATTTAAGCTCTGTACACAGTACAGAGTACACAGATGCCAAGATTTAAGCGGTTTACAATCTGCTACATGCAACTTACAGAGTCAGAGCAAAATGAAAAAAACAAAACAAACTGGAATGTTTCTGAATTATGTGTTGTCTGCCTGTCCATTGCTCCAGCGAAATTTTCATTTTTCAGTGAAAACTCTGTAACAGATCATATTTTTCTTGTACACAGAAGGGCAGAACTGCTTATTTTAGCAAAACAAAGCACTATCACCAAGAGATACATTTCAAAATACTCCCTGTAAAGCTTTTTAATGTTGCCTACATTTAGTATGTTTTTTCGGCAATTCTGCTGCTTGCATGCCTTGCCTTTATGAACTGTGCACAGTAGCTATGAGCCTTTCTTGAGATGATGCTAATAATGAAATCTTGTACCTTTAAAGATACAGAAGGAATGTATATTTATTGAATATCCTTGTCAATGCACACTACTAAATTATGTGATCACTCGATTTTTACTATTAATAAAAAATAAGCATCTTAGCTTATGTTTCTCTGTGCGTTTGTGTGTGTATGTGTGTCTGTTTAATGATCTAGCTTTCGTTAAGTAAGGTGGCTTACCTCAGAAGTTAATCCTTAGTACATCGCTGCACATTCAGGTTACACAGACAAGGCCCTGTGTAACCAGAATGGACAATCAAAGAAGCCTTACTACAGGATGGCTAATAACAATAATCATCATAATCATATTTAATAATTACAATCATATTTACCATTTACCATAATACCATAATAATTAGATTTGCCACAGGATGAAGCTAATGTGAGATTAAAACTAGTACCACGGCCAACTTAAAACATAATCTACGTACAGTAATGTGCAAAAGTGTTGAGTCAGCTCTCATTTCTTTATATTTCGCTTCCAAGGAGCCAGACTTTGGTCTAATTTTTAAAGCGGTCTTGAGTAATAGTTCTTCTTTTTGCACTGGCTTTTTTTTCTCACTCATTTCAAATCCTTGTACCTGATTATTTTCAAAGGAACATTTTTGTCATTGTTGTTGTTGTTTCTTAAGCCACTTAAACCTCTGTTGTAGACAGACAACATACAAAGAACCAATTTAAGGTGTTTTGTTACCACTAGCCTGTTGCAAAGGTCCATCATTTGTTCCCATTTCTTTAGTTAAATCTATGAAAATTCCCAAAGATAACATAGTTTGATCAACACAAAAGAGTATTTTTGCATGATCAATGTATTTCCCAAACTGCTATTGGTTGAAAACATGACATAAGTTGGCAAAATGTGCAGGAGAACAAGAGGACAAATTAATTCCAGCATCAGACCATGCAAAAAAAAAAGAAAAGAAAAGAAAAGAAAAGAATAGTAAAGGCTGATTCCCAGCATAATATAAAGAAATGAGGGGTGACTCGAGATTTCTGCATAGTAATATTTTTGAAATATTTAACACTCATACTATTTATTTCATTTGAATTTATATTTCTACTATATGTAATTTCATTTTTATGTGAAGCATAAAAAACAACAAATAAAGGGAGTAGAATCTGAAAACGTTTGGCTCACCTTACATTTGCCTTTTCAGATAGCACACGCTAAATGGCAACAAAAAAAGACAAACAAAAGACTCAGTAATCTATATACAATGAGGGAACAATGCAGAATACATTTTTGTTTTATCTTGTTTTTGTGATATTTCCAGTAACTGCAGGTTTGGGACTTTGGGGAGTTTTTAATGCTTACTTTAGCGGCTTCTCAGTGCCAGTGGAGGGCTCTGCTTTGTCCGGCCCGAAGGAGCAGCTGACTGACGTAATGGTTACCTTAGCAACCAATTAGGCGTCACCACTCACCATTCTCAAATTCATGACTGCGCATTTCTCACCTTGTCCAGAATGGAAAAAAGCAGCCTCCGAGACTCATGCGGACTAGTTAATGAGGGACGATAAACCAGATGTGTTTTCCCATCTGTGTGAGCTGTGCTGCACGCGCCGACCTGAAGAACAACACCGTGTCAGGGCTGCCGCTGCTGCCTTTGTTGTTGTTGCTGCTGCTTACGCCCCCCAGCTACGACCAACATGGCTGAGGACGACAGTGAATGGGTTTTAGAAAGCATCGTTGGCTACCTTGGAAGTCCCGAATGGGTCGTTCCTGTAACGGACTTTTTGGAAAACAAATGCACAGGTAAAAACAGGTTATGAGGTGATTTTAGTCTGAGACTTTAAGCCTCTCTGGAGCTGTGCACCGTTAGCGCTGCGGCTAAGCTAACGCTAACGTGTAACAGCGATGCTGTCTGATAGTTTATCCACTCAAGTTTAGTACTAGACTTTCTCCTCGTGTACATTTACATATGATACGAGCGGAAACAACGACAGCAAATCCTACGACACCAAATGCAACAAACATCTGCATATAAGCCGACCTATAAACAGGTTTTACATATTTAACTTTTCTGCGTGCTAAAGCCAGTGCATCTAGCTAAGTCTATAAAATATTTCCGTGGACACAATTCATTTCTGTCAACTGTGTGTTTTCAATATTTCAGTTTTTGACGACGAAGATGAGAATAAGTTGGCATACACAGAAATCCACGAGCAGTATAAGAAATTGGTGAGTTCAGTTGTGATTACTACAATCTGGCTAATGTCATGCATTGCCTCATCAGCATCAGTCAGTAGTAGTTTAATATTGCTGACTCGTCAGAATGGACTGCTGTGAGCTGCTTTGCTTTCGTAGGTGGAGAAGCTGTTGGAGAATTACATGCAGGAGGTTGGCATCAACGAGCAACAGTTTTTGGATGCGTGTACTTCTCCCTTTGCCAAGTCTAAAGCTCTGGAGGTACTCTAAGCTTCCTGCTTGCACACCACTGTCAGCCTGCCAGCTAACCTGAATTGAGAATCAGGGATAGGATTTGCTTACATAAGCCCAGTTACACTGCTTGATGCCAGCAACACGTTTCAAAAAATGAGTTTGGAGGGGTTCAGGGTTTCCATTTAATTTGAAACATTCACAGTCTTGCGTTATACAACATTCCAGCAGTCTAAGGCCATCTTTGCTGTGTTTTTTGCTGCATAGTTCATCAGATGTTTTCAATAGCTGACAGGTCTTGACATGTCAGGTACTTTTTACTTTTCAGATGCTGAGTTTGGCTGACATTGTCTTACTGAAATAAGCAAAGCCTGGATATATATTGTGCTTTTACAGATGCAAACTCATTCACCAGATACTGGCGATTGAACTGTGCACTGAGTTAAATGATTCTTTCTGTTTTGGCTGAAGGCATAGCATCTATACATCTATAAATTCCAAAATGAACTTCAAAACCCAGAGGACAGTGTTTTTTTTTCATTGTCCCCTAGTTTACCTTAAAAGAGCTTAGCATCCAGAAAAGTGTTTCTGGATTTGTGTAAGTACATTTTGTCTTTGCATAATAATTTTAAGCTGCATTTATCAATGCAAGTTGTGATCTGACAGTGTTTGTTTTGGAATTATTCCTGATCCCATGCTGATATTCCCTCCTGAAATCCTGAAATCATGGTCATTTTCCAGATTTTCTGAATCTTTAGCTGTTTTAAATATCAAAATGATGAAAACTCTTTGCAAATGTATTTCTGAACATTTGCTCAAGCCCTTTTATACAGACTGGAGAATATCTGCAGTCATCTAAAAGATTTGGCATCACTAATACACTGTTTTTATACTCATTCTGTTACTTACCTTGTTGCCAAATAACCTAATTAGTTTGAGATGTTTGTCTTTTGTTTCTGCTTTTTTATCTATTGCTGTAAACATAGTCAAACTGAGCTTTTTCCTCAGAAAACACATTTCTTAGTTCTGAATTGAGCCATTAATTAAGGAAGGGTTAAATGATTGTTTCCATTTTATCACATTAGTTTAGATTAATGTAAGTTCTGTGTAAGTGCCACAACCTTGGCACCCTGAAGTGTTATACTGTGTCTGAATGTTTATTACATGAAGCAGACTTATCAAAAGAAATCATCTTCAAGCTGCACTTCATTAGGAGTCACTGTGTTTTCAGTCTTTCCCTGTGTTTAGTTATTGAGTCAAATACTTCACAATATAGTTGTTTTTTTGTGTCTATGAGAGACTGAAACTGTTTTGGTGAAACTGACGAGATGCCAGAACTAAAGCAAAAATGTCCAAAAATTCAGTCTTCACTAAATTCACTCAGTCTTCATTATCATGTGGTATGAACATAAACTTTTTACATAGTTTTTATTAGCTCATTGGACTGAAGGCCCAGTAAGGTTTGTCCATGATCAACAGGACATGCTGCTCTTCCATGGCAGTATTTAATAAACTAAACTTGCACAAAGTGAACACCTAATGAGCCTTCACCCAAATTATGTTTAAGGTCAGGGTGATATTGGCTGTTTTATGGAAAATTTTCCATTTTCACAAGCATTGCTTCTCCTCTTGCATTGTTCAGGGTTTAAATTCGTCTTGGATATGACATTGACATTGCCTCATTGTCTTCTCAATAGATAATAATTCTCAGTAGTGTGTTCAATAAAGCCAGTCAATGAAAACAACAACTATTTCACACATTACTATAACCTGTGAACGGATCAGGAGCTGGATGACTACGTCACTGACGTTCTGGTTTTTTGTTCTTCAGGCAGTATTCCAGCCAGTTCTGGCTACAGATGACTTCCAGATGTTTCGCTCATTGATGGTCCACAAGAACATGGAGCTGCAGCTCCAAGCCCTCAGGGTCATTAAAGAAAGGAATGGTAGGCTGGATTAACATGTAAAGCAAATCCAAACACACACTTGCGGAGCCAAACGCTCAGCTGTAGGTTAAATGTCTTCATGTGTGTAGGGGCCCTCCCAGAGTGTCTGACTGATGGTGTGGACGTCATGACAGAGTTGCAACAGCAAGAGATGAAAATCCTGCAGGAGGTTCTTAAGTAAGTCGCTCTGTCATTCTTGTGGTATCTGACTCCTTCAGTGTTTGACATAACATTTACTGGTGTCCCAAAAATAAACTTTTAGTTGTTGTGTAAAGCTATTCAAATGGCCGATTTGAAGATTTGGGATTGTTGATATTTTAATATGTGACTGTAAGAAAACCCTTAGTGAGTGTCTGGTTAAGCTAGTTTGTTTCACAGGTGAATCAGTCAGTGAAAGCCAAAACAAGCCAGCACCTGCTCAACTATCTTTCCCCACATAGTTTTTTACTGACTGTGGACCATCATTAGTTCTGTTGAACCTGACATCTCATTCACCCTTACACAGAAACATCCTCACAGTTCACTGTGCCACCTTAAGAGCACTCTAATGTTTTTTTTTAATGCTGTGGCTCTTCATGTTTTTATGGCACATCTGTTGAAAGGATATTTTAGAAGTCCTATGAGCCAGATTTTGAACAGTCTCTGACGGGAATTTCAGGGAAACAGTTTTTGCTCATTTCTACAAAAGACTAAAAAAGTGCTGTTCTATTTATTTGTATTCCAAGTTAACAATAACTTGGAATGTATTTGCTTAACAACTCTGATGGGAATTACCAGGAGTTACAGAAGAAACGTTCGAATCCATAAGAGCAGCAAATATGTTTCAGCCTTCAATCCCCATTTTTTTTCTCAATTATTCCTAACTGAATAGATTCTTTTTCTTTGTATTTAGGCTGAAATTTCACATTTACATTAGTCAGTAGGTGTTTACTAATTTTACTTTTCAGGTAATTCAGTTAATTTTATAGTAGATATGAGGTTTTTGTTCCTTGCTATACCATTAAGAAATTTCCACATTTTCTTTATGCATCCATTGCACTTCCTGAAGGCTTCCCGAAGCTCCTATCACTCTTCTCTAATGGGATTTTGCTATTGAGTGCCTGGCCAAGTAGAACACACCGAGTCTAATGGGACCACAGTTAAGCTCCTTAGGATCCAGCTAATTTAGGTTGGAGGGATTGACACTAAACAAGTAGCTGAGAAAAACGGTGGTTTCATCCCTTTTGTCATACCAGGGAACCTTATCAGCGTTCCACTATGCTGCCTCTACTCCTTTCCAGGTTATCAATAGTTTCTTCTATATAAGTGGCATCATAAAGGAATTGTTTTACGTAATCTCTGATTGCAACTGCATCACTGAAGCTGACGCTTATTTTGATGACGGGTCTTAAACTAGTATTAATTCTGCAAGTTTATGTTTAATTATTTTATCCTCAACAGTTCAATTGTATCTATGTTCTGTCAATATCAACCTATAAAAATCCTCACAGGATTTATGACTAGGCACAGTTCCAGTCACAGTATCTCTGTGTTTCCATACACCTACTTGTAAATGCTTTGCAGCAGTCTCCACTGAGACAATTTAGGCTATTAAATAAATCAAATTAAAGGATCTGACTGTGATTCCCGGGTGATGCCTGGGAGCAGGTTAGGGCAAAACGTGGTTACCACATGGAAATCCCTGACGCAGCTGTCTTTTTCTAGTTTCTACTGGTGCTGTCAGCCAAGGGCTAACTGGACAATAGAACAGGCTTACCTCTAAATTATCAATACTCTTATCACACCTGAACTACTGAACATACTGTGAACCCCTTCGAGAGGGCTCTTGACCGAAGGTTTTGCAACAGGGCTGAAATAGTGAAGTTTAAACAGTTAGTTGGTCCTAGGCTTATGTTGAACTCTTTCTTTTTTTTCTCTCCTGCTTATTGCTGTGTAGAAAGTCAAAAGAGGAGTATGATGAGGAAATGTCCAGGAGGCTGCTATTAGAGAAAGAGGTTGGTTCCACCTCCAGTGGCTGCTCTAGTAAGCTAATGGCAGAGTGTGATGAAGCCAAGAATACCTCCTCTGCCCTCAGCCAACACATCAGCCCTGCCAAGGTGAGGCATCATGAGCACTATGAGCTAAATAAGACCTGTGGACCAGCCAAATAGTGCATCTTAGTGAGGCTTCTTGTGCATGTCAGTGTTACCTTTTGTTGGACTTTATCTCACATAATCTCACTAACTACTTTTCCATGTAGTGCTTGAAGCCACAGAAGCTCAATTCTTATTGTGAAGTCCCCTTTAACCTTGAAATCACTTTTTTTAATGTGCTATTTAAATTTCACCAAGGTGAAAGCATGGGTTAATGATCAGCACACCACACTGGTAACTGGAAAAACGTAGTATAAAGTTGAACCATCCATGCAGTAAGATTTTAATCAGGGATGTATTAATAAGTACACTGCAGTTTACTAACTAGGAATACAGTAATGCCAGTTCAGCTGTGTCTGTAATAGCTAACAGAGAGAAAATGCTGGTAAAACTAAAATGCGTAGTAGACCTCTTCTCTTAACAGATATAAATACCAGCCTAATTATTGGATCATTAAGCAGCTTTGAAGTGTTTGTGTTTTGTGGATTTTGCACATTATTTGGAGACAGTTTAAATGTTTATTCATTCTTTCCATCACCCATATCCCCACCTGTAGGTCAACAGTAACCCAGTTAGAAAAGAAGGGAGCAGGACAGCTGCTACAGGAGGTGGTGCTGAGAGAAGGAGTAGCTCCTCTAAACCCACACCAGGTAAGTTAGAAGAGAAGACAAACACTTTGCGACCAACTGAACTCTTTCTTTCTTCTTGTTATATAAAATTACCCCACTATACCACATTATTCTTGATCTCCTGAGCTACAGCCAACCCACATAGTCAGATGAGAAACATTTTTATTACTGGAAGTCATGTAAACGAGCAGCATCAGTAGTATTGCTAATGTTGCAGATAACATGTGAAGCTTTTTAATCTTTTGTTTTATTTTGAACACACAACCAACACAAGAGTGGCAGCTCATCAAAGTCATTTGTGTATGTGCCCACAGATCGTGGTAGTGATGCTGTGGGATCCCGAGTTCTGCCAGCTGTGAGAGCTCCTGTGAAGTCTGGTGAGCCCTCCATCAGCAGCAGTCCTCATGCTGGGGAGCAGAGCAACAGCAGCCAGACTACAAGCGAGGCGTGGCTGGAGGAAGCACACAGGGAGGCTGGCTTCTCTAAACCATATACCGTGAGTCTGTGAGACTGCTGACTTACCCCCTAGATCAGCAGTCCCCAACCTTTTTTGCGCCACGGACCGGTTTATGCCCGACAATATTTTCACGGACCGGTCTTTAAGGTGTCGCGGATAAATACAACAAAATAAAACTAGTACCGGTACCGAAAAAAAGAAGATTTATTCATAACACACATGAAAAGACCCAGGAAAACTGAGTTAACGATAAAAACGATAACAAAATAACGCTGAAAACCGATAAAAACCCTGAAAACCATACATTTCACACCTGAGCCTCAACTCTCGCGGCCCGGTACCAAACGACTCACGGACCGGTACCGGTCCGAGGCCCGGGGGTTGGGGACCGCTGCCCTAGATTACAGGAAATCTGCGCATAACATAAAAAGCGATTTGCCTCATCCTCATTCTGAAGGAAGGATCAGTGCCAAAGCACAATTGCACTCTAAACAGAAGGGTTTAATATTTCCTTTTTGGTAGACAACAATAATTTAGTTTTAAACAACTGAATTACCTATTACTGAAAGAAAACAAAATAAAATACAGATATTTTTTTACTTCCCTACCTAACATAAATATGTACAATAGATACAGATACAGATAATCACAATACAAATTATGACCTGCATTAATTTAAGGGAGGAACACCAATGCATAGACTGTATATAAAAGACAGACAGGTGTTGTCAGTGATTTCACCAATGCTTTGTAAGGTCTTGTTGTGAATGTGACCACCAACCTTCAGATTAGTAGGTGACCTGCGTTATCTCCTGAGCTACAGCCAACCCACATAGTCAGATGAGATACATTTTAATGCTGGAAGTCATGTAAACGAGCAGCATCAGTAGTATTACTAATGTTGCAGATAACATGTTTTGATTTTGGTGTTTTTAAAAAGGACACAACAAGCATGCAGTGAGTGTAACTAAGAGATTGAAAGAAATGAAACTGGGAGGAGACTAAAGCTCTACATGCTAGAATGCCTAGTAGCAGTCCCAAGCCTGGATAAATGTGAGGATTGTGTCAGGAGGTGTAAAAATCAGTGCCAAATCAAATGTGCAGATGTACTGTGGAAACAGTTTGGGAGTTAGGAGAGCAACTGTAATTGCTGAAGTTGAAATATAATAATTGAGCTTCACCTGCATTTCTCTGCAGGAGTTATCAGTATCACAGCAGGAGCAGCTCCAGCAGAGGGCGGCATATCTGCGTCAGCAGAGGGACAAGCTGCACGCGCTCCGAAAAGAGCAGCAGAAAACCAAGCAATCGTCCTTGCCGGAGGAGGCACCCAGCAGTCCCACACCAGCACCCAGCACTACCCCGGTAAATGCAAGTCCTCGCCTCCTTCTCTATACCTCACTTCATAAAGTTGCTTATCCAACTGCTGCAGGCAGTTTGGCACAAATTCTATCTGTTGAAACAGGGATTTGCAGTAGTTGTGTTGAAGTGAATACATTGTTTTTGATTAGACACACATTCATGCATTAATACTCATAGTGGCTTATTAAAGTTCTTCGAAGTTATCTTTAGAGATTAGAAATTTAAGTTTGACGCTGGTTATGAATTATGCCTCACCCAGGACCAGTTATCCATATTACACCTGATTTTCTTAAACCTACATTTAATTTTTTTGTCTTCTTGTTTTTTTTCCCTTTCAACTTGTTTTATTTGCTTCTTTTTCTTGTTCTTCATTTCCACCCACTTCCACTTGTGTCTGCTCTGGACTGGCCTGTCAGGAGGCAGTGGGTCAGTCCCAGAGAAATGGGGCCTGTTCCCCTCCTCCTCCTCCTCCTTCTCCTCCTCCTCCACCTGCTCCTCACTGTGCTCCTCCAGCACAGCACTCCTCCAATCAGAAGGTGATCCATCAGCTGCCTCTGATGTGAACAGCTGTACTTGTTCATGTCTTGTGTTCATCTGCTTTTGCTTTGTAGTAATCATTCCCTTCATTATCACCAACTAAAGGTCTGCATCTTTTTCCCCCCTAAATTAATCATTTTATTGCCACAAACTGAAGAGAATCAGATCTTGATTTGTGTTGACTGAAATCATCGATCTTGACTCAGTTCCTATTCCTTATTAGATGCGATTCTCTGACAGCACCTTGTTTACCTCAAAGTTACACTATTACTATGCCAATGTTTCCAGTACTAGCTGCCTGTGTTTATTTTTCTTGCTTGTGTACACATGTGCTTGGTTGTATTTTAGTCGCCTTTCTCGCTGCTTTTTCCACTTTCCCTATTTTGCTGGTGAGTATTGACTGCTTCCTGGTCTGGTCTCTTCTCACAGGAGATATCTGCTGAGGAAAGAAAGAGGCTGGAGAAGAGAAAGCACCTTGCCGACAAGCTGAAAGAGGAAGTGATCAAGAAATGACTTCCCCTCAAAATGCAATATTCTCCCTTATATCTTATCTATTTACTCTGGCAATCAAACACATGGCTTCCTTTACACTGCTGCATATTTCATAATGCAAATCTTTTCTTTTTTTTTCTAAAGACAAAGATTATGGGCTCTTCCATCTTCTCAGTTCTTTTCTGTGTAGCAAAAAGAGCATCTTTGTTTTTAAATGACACTCATTACTCTTAACAGACCACTGGAGTATTTAAAGGTCTGATAGCTACTTTCTGTATTGGACTAAGTTCAGAAAATGTCAATTGAGCTAAAGCACAAGGGGCTGTGTGCTTCAGTATATCAAGCGATATCCTGCCAGCGGTACTGAAACCTCTGCTTTTCATTTGTAGACAGACTTTAATTATACTTTGGGGATCGTGGGTTCAGGAGAAGAGTAGGTTGTCCACTAACTGCAGGTTTGGTGGTGCAGCCACAACCCCACCACATGCCAAAGTGTTTTTAGTGAGCAGGACAATGAACCCCAGTTTCTTCTTGATGGCAAGGCAGCACCTTATTTGGCAGCTCCACCTGCACTGGTGTGTGAATGCATGACTGAGTATAGCTTCAAAGCACTACTACTTAAAATGTGCTGTATAACTGCTACATTTGTAGACCATTGGTTGAAAAAGTGGAATAAAAAAAATGTTTTTTCAGTCTGTACACTACTTTTTAGAAACGTCTAGCCATGGGACAACAAATCAATCCAAACAGGTATTAATTATTTTTGTCATAATTTGACATTTTTAAGCAAAATTGTGAAGATTTGAATATTTGTTTTGTCACATACCAAGGTAAAGAGGATATTTAGACATTTTGTACTTTTCAAATAAAAGGGTGTATACAAATAGTTATTTTTCTCCTTGGTTTTCTAAAATTGAAAGACAATTAAGAAAATAAGCAGAAGATATGCAACACTATGTTCGTCAGTAATGGCACAAAATCTTGCTTCACAGTTTCTGAAACCCATTTTGCTACTTTGAAACTAGTCAATATGTTTGGAGTGCTGGATTTGGATTCAGACATTGGCTGATTTCTTTCTAGCAACAGTTAACAGTAACTGGCCATGACGTGATGAATCAGTGAGAGTACAGATTTGGGAGGACTCTACGCTGAGGTGAAGGCAGTATTAGTTGGATCCAGTGCACAGATTGTTTTCCACTGTTAGCATTCCCACAAGGAAGCTGGTACGTCGTTGGCAGTTAAGAGAGCTGTGCAAGTTGTCAAGATGACCAGTCACGTGTTCATACAGGGGCCAAGAGAACAGTGCGCTGCTTTCTACGAGTGCTGTATTTATCTGCAAACCAATCAAGAGTCTTCACTTCAATCAACCATAAAGCACCAGTTTATTTGTAATGTTGTTATTGTGTATGCTGTTTAATAAAAAATATATTTTTTAGAAACAACCTGCAGTCTAGACTTGAATGTATATATATAAAAACCTACCCACTTCAGTAGTTAGACCTTTTAAGTACTAGGTTGGACCCCCTTTTGTTTTCATAACTGCCCTAATTATTGTGGCAAAGTTTGTCCAATTTTTTAAACCTGTGCAAACCGTAGCCTGTTTTCTGTTCTCAGCTGATATATGATCTTCTACTGCTGCAGCAAAATTCAGTGTGTTACACATTTTTCCTGTTACCAGTGTAACAAAGCAGCCTGGCTACTCTGACATTGACAAGACATTTTCATCCAGAGAACTGCTGCTCACTGGATATCTTCTCTTTTTCAGACCATTCTCCATGAGGGCCAATAGCGCAGGCTTTTTGTTCTCCTGCTCTTATCTCTGTAACTTTCCACACAATTCAGCCAACTGATATACAGTGCATAGTAAAAGAAAGCACATATAACTTTTCAGATGTTAAACCCCATTTTCTTAATATTTTCTGGCCTCTTATTAAGCAATCAAAATGCCTAATATAAAATCTAGGACACTTGCAGCTCCGATTGCCAATTGGTACAAAGTTGGTAAACAAAGCTAGATTCACAAGTTCAATGTCAGGGTCACATTTAATTTCAAAACTTATCAAATAAATTCATACAAATGTTAAGAATGGATGGTGGTAGTAAATGCACTTGGTACAAATTCATCAAGGGAGAGCAGAAACAGTCATTGTTGGATGGAACCAACACAGAGGAGGAAAGACAATTCACTGCAGGTGCTGCTCCTGAAAAGCACATTGGCAATAATTCTCTCATTTCCTACCTCCTGCTTTTGTTGCTGTACATGAACAACTGATCTAGCATTTTTCTTTTACCCAGTTTAGATTCCCTTCATCTTCCTATGTGCTTGTGTTGGGGCCACGAGAGAAGAAGCAATGAAAGAAATGTTCCAACCCGACAGAATTATCCCGCTTCATCACACCGGTGTGTTGTCAGAAATAATACGCACAAGAACCACTGTTTGATTCAAAAACTTCACTGCATTGACTGCGGGGTAAATCATATTTATCATACCTAATAAAAACAGATCATCCATTCAGTCAATGAAAACTTTTTTTTAAAAAAGGACTTAAACTAACTTTTGATCTGTAGGGTTTATTTTTCTTCTTTTTTGTTTTTTGTTTTTTTTTTAAACAGGAAATGAAAAAAAAAAAAACCAAACTTGAAATAGGCTTTAAATGTTGGGAGTAAGAAGATCTCAACCAGAGCAGAACGACACTTTGAACCCTCAAAATGAAAACAAAAGCCCCCTTTAGCACCTCAAACTCATTAGAAGAAGTCTCCACAGTATATGTAATATCTGATTATTCACCATCTAGCAGTGTTACTCTGGCCAGAACATAGTATAGAAGATGGACACAGCTTCCAGGACTGAAAAGTGAAACCAGTGTGGATGGGGCCAACTCTGGTTGCAAAAAAAATTGAAGTTTATGGGAAACCGGCCCTCAACTTGCTTGCCCTATGACCTCAGTACACTTTGTTTATGGCTTCATGGTTTCAATCACTAGTTTCAGGTAATACTGAATAAAACATGAAGCTCACTTTTGTAAATTGCAGTCATTATTAGAATCCGAAAAGAGGATTAGTCAGGGTAGGATCCAGTGTGTGGTATCCTTGTTCACAGCAAGATCATCTCCCCCCTTCTCACATCTGGTTTTAAAACTACAAGAGGCTAAGCTCAAGGCTTCATAACAGGACTTCACAAACCAGTGGGTGACGCCACTGGCTACATCCATCTTTTATACCAGCTGTGCCACAACAAGGTGAGCAGCTTTCTGTTTCTGATGCAAGTTAAACTCTGAACCTGAGATCTGTCTGGGAGAAGGATGAACGACTCGGGTTTGCCACCCTGTTAAAACACAAACTGGGCTGATGATGTGCACACTGTAACGAGGACGCCAAGTTTGACTTAAGTACAAAATTCCAGACATCCTCGAAATGTTGACTGAAAAAAAGAAACAACTTTACTGCAAGTTTTTTTGTTATTTTTAAACCAGCATTTAGGACTTCTCTGTATTTTTACACTGAATCAAATGAACTGTACTAAAGAGTGAACAGTGACCCCACCTTTTTGTGCGACAACAAAAAGAACACAGGCAGGTAGGGGTCTCGCTCCCCTTTCAAAAATCACGTCAGGGGCAAAAGATTAAAAAGAGGAACAAAAAGATCTGTACAGTACTTTTTAACAAAGTCATGAAATACAGGACTTCCTGGCTAACACAGTCTTGTATGTGCGTGTATCATCGTGTGTGTGTGTGTGTTTGTGTGTGTGCCTCGACCAAACTGACAACATGGCTTTTGAAGGTTTGAGTCCTGCTCCTCTCGCTCTTAGTCTTCATCCCAGTCTCACTGGTCAGCTCCCTTGTCTTAAGAATTTGGGGATTTTTCTATGATGTCCCTCTATCCATGACTAAAGTAAGTAGTTCTCTGGGAGGGCGGCACACACAGCTTCAGCCAGTCAAGCTTTCTATTACTATGACGGCTAGTCCTGCTAGCCTGACTGGCCTGCTGTCAAGTTCATACACTGGCTGGTTGTGATCTGACTTCCTCTCTCTCTGGAGCTCATTGATTTGGATTTGAGAAGTATGGAAGGGCTTTTTTTTTTTTTTTTTTTTTTTTTTTAAAATAAGAGGTGACAGGCGCAGTGGGGCTCTTGTTGGACTGCAGCTTCCTTAGCACTGTAGAGCTGGGAACTGCTGTGCCACCAATTCAAACTTCAATGTCTTGTTGGTGTTTAGGGTTGTGGGTGAGGAGGAATAAGAAGTGAGAACAGGAAAGGAGAGCAGGAAGGAGTGAAAGAGGGGAGAGATGAATTCTCAAAGGGTCAATGAGGTTCTCAGGTGGAAGAAAAGAGATTTGGGAATCTCCCTGAAGAGGTTGTTGAAAAGGAAGAGGTAAACAGGCTGAGACACAGATTGATCCTTCTTTCTTTAAAAAAAAAACTAAACAAAAACAAAAGCAACTCTTCATCTCCTTTTGCCGAGGGAGAAGCTGGAGCAGCGATCAGAAGGGACTGAGAGAGGTGGGAGCTCATCTTTGTCCATCTCTTCAGTGAGACTCACAGGTGGCACAGGCAGGCCAAGGACCAATGAGACAACCAGAGGAGGGGATTTCAAAGGGACTCAATGTCCGTCCACCATGACCAAAGAGGACAATTCGCCTTAGGAGCTCAAACGAGGCCGCTTCCTTGGAGACTGGTCTTCTTCCTCATCATCTTCCTCTTCATCTTCATCGTCAGGGTAGTCCACCAAACCAACCAGAGCAGTCTAAGACAACAACAAGAGTGACTGTTTCATTTCAATATGTACTTTTGCAGGAGCGCAGGACAGCTGTTAGTTAGCTAAAACAGTGTTCTAAATTTCACTCACATTTTACTTATTCTGACCAGTGAAGGCAAACAACAAGTAACTTGTGTAACTTTTATCTGCATTCATGTTGTGATACCACTCGAAACTTATTGTGCAACACAGAAAACTTCTGGCCTTTGATAAAAGACTGTCCTTTGTTATACTGTCCCCAAATTGGACAAAGGATTAGGATAGGACAGGATAGGAATTCAAGTCTTTCTCAGAATGCAACATGAAATATTACCTTGACTACTGGTGTGGCAGGAAGAGGAACAGTTTTGACAGAAGAAGCTGAACTGTTGTTTGGAGTGACGGCTGGTGAGGCAGGTGGGAGGGCAGCAGCTTTCCCGTTGTTATTGGCACCATTGGCTCCGTTGGCAGCTCCTACAACAACACAAACTAGGATCATGCAACAATCTGGGAAAAACTATCCAGCGACATTCATACAGTAAGAGAATATAGCTTACCTTTTTTGGCTTCCATGTACTTGCCGTAGCTATCAGAGAAGTCATCCCCCATTCTCTTCTCCACTGCCTCTCCATCGTCATCGTCATCATCGTCATTGAACCACAACTCTTCATCCTCATCCAAAGACCGCGCATCTCTTCGATATCTACAGTTGGGAAAACTGCTTCATGAGGTACAGGTGTCTACACAAGGGGAATTACTACCTTGTGGTAATACGTCTCTGATCAAATATAAATGAAGGTTATGAAGCTGAACAATGATGACAAGCACTAGGGTTAACAGAGGTTGACTAAAACATGCAGAAATTCGGTAGGGGTGTGCACAAAATGGGAATAGAAAACTATGTAAAGTCGGCATATATAAATGTAAATTTATGTGGTGGAGTGCATGAGTGATAAAGATCACAGTAAGGGAATGACCCTTGCTTCTGACCTGTTGAGTCTCTGGCTCTGCCGGTCTTTTTCCTGTTCATATCGTCCTTTCAAGCCCTTGAATGTCTGGACATACTCAATGGATTCAAGTGCTTTGTAGAAGTTATCCACGATGTGAGCTATGAGTGATTTGATGTCCTCCTGGAAAGCAAAAGGTGGATCATTATATATTTAATGCAAAAACAAAGGCTTGTTAAAGTAGCCTTTGTGCTTTTACATACCACTTTAATAAACTCAAAGAGCTCTATGATGGCAGAGTTGAGGAGGTTGTATCGGGTCCCGTTGTCCAGCAAGGCATTAATGACAGGCTCAAACAGGTTCCCTTTGATGATGTAGCGGTTGTAGTATTCGTCTTTTAGACCAATGATCCTGCGCATGAAACGCAGAGCACCTTGGACAAAAACAGAACACCTTGTAAAGAAAACGAGGCACGATATGATTCAAAGTCTTATCTGTATTCTTTCTGTGAGCTTGGATACAAACAGCAGTTACACAGCTCTGGTATGGTTATATCTGTATATGAGGTTCAACCACAATGTAGTCGCTATCAGAACACAGGGAACTTACAAAGAGCAAGGAACGTGTGCTTTGAGTTCATCAGCACCAGCACTCTCCTAAGCAGGTCTTTGTTCATGATGTAGGTCTTGATATGATAGGTGTGGTGTTCCACACAAAAGGTCAGAAGCTCCAGGATCAGTGCCAGCAACTGAGCTGTCTGGAAGTTGTCTACACAAATAAAGACAAATCGTGTTAGGACATGCAGCACTGTCCAGGTACATTTCCAAATACAAGCCAGACAGCAAGTGTACAATCCTTTAATATATAGTTTTAAGAGTAATTCCAGATTTTGTGATCCTCAGCATCTTCCTTAATAATTTGAAGCTGTTCTTAATCCCATAGTCTGGTGACTAGCTTAACATTTTATTTCTTATTCACGTCCTCTAAAAGAAAAAGAACCACACCCTTAGTAAGAGCTGCTGGTCATTTATTTTGGAAGGGTTCAGGTAAAAACAAATAATATAATGATGTTGTCTACTACAAGAGCAGTACTTTCAAGCCACTTCAAATGCACAAATTTCTAACTGTTGAGTAGTTCATGGTTGACAGTTTAAATAACACCCACCTGGGCACACTGGGTTGACCTTTGTTGATCCCTCCTGCAGATCTGAAATGTGATTACATAGATTAAACAGTGAAATTTCCTGTCTTCCAGTGTGATGTACCCTAGTTTAACTTCCCAGCTCACCTTTTGAATTTTTGTCATGTGCAGTGTTGGCCAGCAGAGGAGCAGTCAACACGTGCATGCAGTATTTGTAGAAGAAACTCAGAAATTCTGTCTTCTCAGTTTTCTAGCAGAAAAAACAAACACAAAAAAACTTTAATAAGTGTTTAAGGTTTCACTCAGGGGACACATACACTTAATCTAGCGGTGGTAACGGACATGTGGAGACACAGATGGGGGATTTTGTCAGATAACAATGAGGTAGGCACCATAAATGTGCTGCTTTACATCAGTGTTTCTTAAACTGTGAGGCAGGCCTCACTGGCAGAGCCACTGCAGGTGGGCTGTGTACAACTAGGGTAAAAATAACGCGTGAAACTAAGTTGAATAAACTTGACTTTGTAGACTTTGTTTTGTAAATAAAGAAGACGCCACTGACCCTAATTTGACTAAATTGGATCCTTTCTTCATTGTTAATGACTAAAAAGTGTGGGGAAATGTCACACCAAATAAAAGTCTGAGAACAACTGATTTAAATGAAAAAGCAGAGTGATCAACATTGAGCAATGGCTGGAGAAAAAGGAGAGGGGAAGAAATCAACAAAAATCTGGTTGATTTTGCTTACGTTGGTGGAAGCCAACATATTCTCAGGGTCGATGAGTGTCCTGAGCAGACCCATCAGCTGGACAGCTCCCCCCAGCTCTGGGTCAGAGTCACAAATCATCTGCTTGATCACAACATTTATCAGGAGAACATCCTGAAACACAAACACACACACACACACAAAGCAAACAAACAGGAGAAGTTAACACAGTAGCACATTCAGATTAAAAATAAATTTTGCATGACATGAAAAGAAAACTGTCTCTCTCAAAAAAAGGGGCAAACACAGTATTAAAACAAACAGAAAAAGCCTTCTTGTATACAGAACAGAAGATCAACAGAGGACACTAAAGAAAGTTAATCAAACTTTGTCTCAGCAATTCTCTATAACAGTTCTGTGTTTTTATACTACTTTATCAAACATGTAAATTGTGTATCAACAATAAAATGCCTTCAAATGTTATGGCTCTGTAGTAAAAATCGAGCAACTGGGTCATCACGTGAGCCCCAACAGTCACAGGCTGTTGTCACAATACAAAACACCTCTTGTTTACCTCATTGTTCATAAAGCAAACAGAGTTTTCCTTATTTAGATTTCATCTCAGTTATGGCTGTTCTACATGCCTGATGTGGTAATGAACTATTTGAAACTGAGGGAGCCTGGGCTGCCAAAACACTGCTTTGGATAAAGAGAAAGCTCCTTTTTAAAAAAACATAATGATTAGATGCTTACGTCATCTGTCTGCTGAGGTTCCTGCATGACAAATTCCCTAACCATGGAGGGGCTGAATTCCACCAGGTAAGAGAAGATATCAGTAGCTGCTGCCCTCACCTGCAAGTCATCCATTCCCTGAACGAAAAAAAAAGAAGTTAATTCAACTGAGCATTGACCAATCAAAAAAGACTTTTATTAAGACTACCTCAGGTACCCACATTCATGCGAGAACTAGAACGTACCATTACTATTTCAAGAGCAGGTAAAATGCCTAGATTTGCCAGAGTTTTGAAGAACGCATCCCTGTTTTGAGGCTGCAACGTTTGCGAAAACGCACAGAATTCTTTGACAAAGTTCACCTAAGGAGAGGAGAAAAAAAGGAGATAGATAAATGACAACATAAATGAGAAATGCAAAGATCAAAATAATTAAACCGGTCCTAAATAAAAATCACTGTGCCTACTGCCATTTCTGGCCTCATTTCTCAAACATGGTTATGAAAGGCAACTACTTTTTGAGGTTTCAACATATGACCAAAAAAAACACAACAACAAAAAAAAAACTTCTTAAAACTTGCCAATTCTCTCCTTTTACTGTCCTCGGTCGCTTCATCTGTGAGCTGTGCAAAGACCTCCGTTAGGAACTTCTCATCCTCCTGCGGCACATTTAAAGCCGGGTTAAAACATCAGAACAATAAAGAAACATGTCTTAAAAATAAACAGAAAATCTAATCCTGACTTGCAATTTCAGCACAACAAGAATGAAAAGCAAATTATTCCAGCAATAAAGCCATGACTCCTAGAACCATACAGAAAATTAAAATCAGTCACCTGACTGTGAAATGAAAGAATTCTAAGGTCCTGTTTGTTTACACCATGAAAATAATTGTGTGGTATAAAAATTATTGTTCATAACATATGCCTCACATTTGCACCATATTACAATCCACATACAAGTGTTACAATGGGCCTAAACCTATTCACTCAAAGATTTTTGAAAATGTTTTAATGTATAGTTTTAATTGGTCATCATCACAATACAAAACTTGACACACACATCTTACGCATACATTATTTGTACAGTCATTACAGGCTTATACATTTCCATCTGTTCACACTTATTATTTGAGGTTTCCCACTCAATTTAACATTTCACATGAGAATTAAATACATTTAAAGAGAAATTTTTAATTTGGTTTTAAGCATGAGTCATTTTGGTGGACTAATCTACAAGCAGGGTAATTTGTCAAACAAATTTTAATTAGTCACAACATGTACAGCAATACTGTATATGTACTGGCTAAACTACACAGTGGATTAAATAATTAACTGATAACGTCGTTTTATAAATAGCTTGGTTTGAATCCTTACCTGCAACATACTGACAATTTCCACCTTGTTGAAGAAGATGAAGGAGGTGAGTGTGGATAGGAAGTTCTCCTCAAAGACAGATGGTGTGGGCAGGATTATGTCCTGGATGTACTGAACTCTGTATGTCTGGTGGATCTTCTGCCGCAGTTCAGAGTCTGTGATAGGGATCACCTCCTTAAATTTCGCCGTCTTGGTCAAGAATTCCCGGTGGCGTTTAGGTTGAACCAATGCTGGGTCGTACTCCAGGCAGCCCACCACATCCATGATACAGTCGTCAGAGAACATCACCTCAAAGAGGGCTGCTTTATTGAGAAATAAGACACCTCGGACAATCTCATAGAGGTGATGGAGGCCTTCCCTGTTGTCCACTTCCTCACATACTCTAAAGAGACCCAGGAGTTTCTTGATGTAGCCCTCAGTCATCAGGGCCAGGGCAAGCTTTTCCCTCCGGATGGGTGAAGAAAGGACAGAGGTAACCAAGTCGGCAATTTCCTCCAGTCTGCCTTGCTCGCAAGGGGGGAGCTCAACTAGGTGGCTTGTCTCTGGAATCTCCTCAAAGCGCTCTTCCTCAGACTCATCAATGGGGTCCTGGGTGATGTCCAGAGCAGGGTCTCTGCCTTGGACCTGAGTCACAAATAAAAGGTATTATTAAATGAAGACAATTGATAGTATCATGTGTACAGTCACCTCTTTGCACAGGTTAATGTTTCTCAGTAATTTGTCCAGTAATCAAACTATTAAATAGATCAACAGAGCTTGCCCATTGTGGTAGGCTCAATGGAATTTTAGCACCAGCGAAACAGCTGTGTGTTCCTGGTTTGAGTTTTACCTGGCAAATTCTTTCCCAGATCTCGTCACAGCCAGCCTTTTCCTGGAAACTGAGTGCAAGGTCATAGTTATCTGCTTCTGACCAGACAATCAATGTGTCCTGGAACAAAGACAAAGGATTATTAAACTTTACACACTGACACGCTTAACTCTTTCACGGGAGGCACTTACAGACACACACACTTATTCAAGATACACTTCATTAAATTGTATGTTAACTGAACACATGCTTACAAATGTGTGCACAAACACAGGCAGCAAACGAAAATAAAAACGTCAACATTTAACTCCTGCAGACAGAGGATCTTGTGGCTCTGTTATGCCTTGTTGTACGTATTGCTGGCAGGATTTGGGTGCAAATCCTTAAAGTGTATCTGAAGGATAAAGCTTTCTATCCTGGTGGGAATACACTCATCTAGCATGACAGTGACTTATCCACAGAGTATGAAAATGATTTGAACAAAAGTCTACAACAGACAAAGAAAGCTAAACACATGCAGAATATCTTTTTTGTACCTAGCTTCACCAAGGTGGTTATCAACTCTAAGTCAAACAAGGGTTTTCCGATCTAGCTATGACCACATTCACATGAAAGAGGCAGCAATGGCAGCATGACCAACCAGAAACATGAACCGGTCTATTAGCAGCTGAGGGGCATAGTTTATGAATACTATCATGCTATAAAATTAGCATTATATAACATGAAGTAGGTAAACAGATAATACAGACTCGCTGCAACACAACTGCTGTAGCCAAAACAGCAGTGTCAGTCTGTGTGAGAAGAAAAGCACTGTGTAATTTTAAAGTATTGTTATATATGTCTTAAAGTAATAATGATTAAAGTAAATAGTAAAGTGTGTACAAATTCTGATAATTTAAGGCAACAAACTTAATGTCAAAGATCTGGGACGACCTCATTACTATATTACAATAAAAAGAAGCTAATCACGTTTAGATGTGCCGCTTCTTTCACTCAGTTTCCACAATTTGAAATAGTCTAAGGGCAAGTAGAAACAAAATTTTACAAAATAAAAGATTTCAAACTGTTAAGTAACCAACTTGCAAATGTTTCATGACGTCAGAAACGAAAAGGTTTAGATTCTCTGTTTTAGTATCATTTCAATGTGTTACAGCCTATACAACAATAAAGTTGCCCCCAAGAATCTCTATTTCTTACCGATGCTGATCTGAGACAAACTTCAGATTCTCTTACTATCTGCACACTAAGCTCTAATTGATCTTCCATGCATTATTTCATAGAAATAATTGTTCCATGGGATGCGATTTCAAACATGTTGATCTCTTGTCTCAAACATGACCCGTTCCTGAGGAGATTAGGTGTGGAGTGTAAATTACCACAGTAATCTACCCCATAAGAGGTAAACCACCTCCAAAACACTGGAAATCCAGGATTAAACCTGAAGTTAGCCAGACTCGACCCTAATCATTACTTAATGCTATAAATTTTTAGGTAATATAAAAGTGTCATATCGCAATAACAGTGATGCATAAAAAAAACCATGCAACATAACAACAAAACACGCCTCAACATGTCTGAGAACAAGAGCTGCTGTCAGCCTCCGAACAAGAGCTGCTGTCAGCCTCCAATACCCTAAAAAAAGGAAGTTATTCAACAACCTTCAACAAAGAGCAGTAATTTTAAAGACATGCAAAAATATTTAGAAAAAGGTGGAAAATAATTTTCTTTATTTATGAGACAATATTGTGCAGCTCCTGAAGAGTTACAAGGTTAAGGTTAAGTTGAATTAGTTAAATGTTTCATCAATTACAGCAGCTCACTGTTAAAGGAGGGTGGAAATTGACTTTCAGACACTTACCCCATAAATGTGGGAAGACTTCTTATTTATGCCATAATTCTAATGACACCTTAATTTACAAACAGGTGTGGTGCATGTGTGGTAATTACTCACGGCATTACCCGATTATTACTCGATACCAAGTTAACAATTGCATCAGTCAGCCAATTTCTACTGTCTCGCCTAGATTACAGTAACTATCCAGCAGCAAATCTCAAACCAGTGTTGGGATTATTTAAATATGTGTGCTATCTGTAGCTGAGCCAGACTCAGGTAATAATAAAAACTTACCTGTTGTTTTTGATATGCAGTATTTGGACTTATCTTCGATTCCAATAGCAGTGATCCTAAAGCACAGAGATATAGGTGACTAAATATTCAAGCCAGTTAGAAAGCCGGTTCTTTAAAGACGAGGTTTGTTATTCTGCCTGGGAATAAACAGTTATGGCTATGCAAATACACACAAAAACAATCGAATTAAACTAAAATGCTTAAACACAAAGGTAAAATAACTACAGCAAACCTTAGATTCTATTGTAATAACGTTACGTACTTTCTTTGTCACATACATGAACCACAAAGAGCAATAACAAGTTTATACGTTCAGACTTTCAGGCGCACCATGCTACCGAGATCCCGTCGGACCAAACTAATGAGCATGCTAGCAACAGCTATTCAATAAATATTTGCCATTTATTGAGAGACCTGCCTAATATTAACAGTTCTGGCACTATGACGGCGAAGTCTGCCCCACATGTAGAAAAAAAGTCTAATAAGGTAATCTGGTACCCACTGTGGGCAATCGAAGCGCTCTCTCCGAACAACCAGGAGTTAGCATGCTAAACACCGTAACAGCTATGCTAACAGGGAACTTACCGTCCGATTCAGCCCGAACTAATAACGATATCCCCCTCAGTCGTTCGACAAATGTAGACGAAACGTGCCCGGTACCCCGATCATCCCATTGCCGATCTTCATTCAGCGTATATACCTTCACTCGCCGCCGAGTGTCCGACATGGTTTAAACGAGTCGGAGCTAGCAGGCTAGCTTTCTGCTAACAAGCTATCACCTCACCCGTCTAGTGTTTTCCTCGACCTGTTAACTTTGTTTCCAACCGCATGTTATAAAACATGCATGTTTAAATTTAGTTCCCAATAGCAGCAAAATATATTAGTAGGTATTTCATAAACATATTACGACGTGAATCTACTTATTAAGGGGCCTAATATTAAACTGTAAAATTCTGAGAGAACACAACAACTCTAACGGCCTTCTTGCTAACGTCCACAGACCGCCATCTTGTAATCCGATCTTGTGTTCTTTTTCTTTTTCTACGTCAATCAAGCGCTAACTGCCGCGGGGTCTCCTCCCCCGGGCGGCATCGACCAATGGCAGAACTGCGGCTCCTCCAGCTCACCGCGTCACTAACGGTGGAGAAAGGTAATAGCACCCACAGCCGTTTGCAGATGTTGGCATGATGTACAGATGTGATTTGGTTCAGCTTGTTTAATTCATAGAGGAAGCAGATACTTACTTAAAGCAGAAGATTAACAGAGTTTTTCACGCTAATTAATCACAATCATAACTGCCAAGTTTTTTTTTACACAAACGAGGAATTTGTCTTGGAAAAAACAACACTTCAAGCCATGATCTACAGAGAAAGAGAGAAAGGAATAAAGGTTTAATGGGTTTTTTGGCATAAATTACTAGACTTCTTGGAAAATATTCCTCAGACTAATGAGACAAAAGATTAACTTTTTGGTAAGTAAAACTAACATTTAATTAAAAGAATATCAAAGCAACAGTCAAACATGGTGACGGTAGTGTGATGGTCTGGGGCTGGTTTGCTGCTTTATGCAGCTGATGGAACAGTGAAGTCTGTCCTCTACCAGAAAATCCTGAATGAGAATGTCCAGCCATCTGAAATTTTAGCAGACTTGGGTTATGCGGCAAGACAATGATCCAAAACACCAAAACTTCACTGAATGTCTCAAAAAAACAAAAACAAAACAAAGGTTTGGGATTGGTCTATTCAAAGTTGGGACCTAAATTAGACGCATGACCTTAAACAGGCCGTTCATGTTCAAAAAACCTCCCAACATGACTGAATTTAAACTATTCTGCAGAGAAAGATGAGCCACAGAGGATCATCTGCCTCCATCTCAGTCCATCCTCCTCTGTCACACCAACCTTCCTCTGCCACACCAACCTTCCTCTGCATCCATGAATCTTCTCGGAGGTTATCCTCTGGTCCTCCTGCCTGGCAAGCTCCATCTTCAACATCCTTTGTCCAATATATCCACAAATTACCTCGACAGTCACTCCACCCTGCCTATACTGTCCTGTGCACTGTCCGTTGTTTTGGATGGTAGCCCCGAGGTATTTAAACTCATACACATGTATTCTGTCTTGCTTCTACTGACTTTCATTCCTCCTCCCTCCAGATCTGTAGGCCCTTCCTGATGCAACCCTACACATTACTACTAACACTCTTAGATTAAGGCTGAACAGAGAAACACTTAATTCTTCTGTGAGACTCCAAAGAGTTATTAGATCTTTCCCTGTCCAATATTATGCAATAAATTGTTTTAAATAAATGTTGATAAATGACGTTATCATCTCCACCATTCAGTTTCTTTTAAGGACCCACTGGATGAACCTTTCCTATTGTGAAGCAACTGTCTTTTTTTAAACACGCTGAGGCAGTACTTGTGTGCCTGCATGTGGCCACTGAAACATGGATTTAAATCAGCTTTTTATGAAGAAAATGTTACATGCATGGACTCAGTACATTCTGGCATAGTTGGAAGGTGTTTTGTTGATTTAAAGACATAAATAAGGCAATCATTACTGACTTTATTTACATATTACGTCTCCATACTGCTACTCCTTTTAGTTGTTGCCATAGTGGATCATCTGCCTTCACCTCACCCTCTCCCTTACATCCTTCTCTACCACACAAGCTCTCTGCAGGTCCTCCTTCTCTACATCAATGAAGCTTCTCTTTTCCTCCTCTCAGGCGTCTCCATAATCCCAACATAGAAAGTCCTAACTCTCATTTACAAACCTTTCCTTCTCTCCTGCTGCCTCCCTCTTTCCTCTTTCTTTGTCCTTGCACAGCAGTTTCCACCAGCACCCTGCTGGTCAACAGCACCATTGGTAGTCGTTCATTCTTGATGAGCCACATATGAAGATTTGAAGATTTTACATCGGATCCCCTTCCTGACCTATTTATCCATGGTTGGTAACAGCACTAGGAGTACACTGGCATGTGGCCCACCTGTGGCTGGTTTTTTATTTACATTTTAGTTACTCACATATAATATAAATGCGACACCATATAAAGATTAAGAAAACACCTCTCTCTAACACGTCACCCACTTGCCTTTCTTTTCTTTAGTGGACACACTGCTACAGCAGATACCAAATATGCCTCAAGAGGCAACATTATCACACATGTGAATGACAGAAGCACTGTTGTTGTGTAATGAAAGAAAAATCTTATGACTTTGATACAGTCAAACAACAGAGCATGAAAATGGGTAGACACTTGTATTTTTGAAAATGTTTGCCTCCTCGTCTTATCCGTTTGTTTGTGCAAATTCTCCGAGTCATGATGTCAGCAGCATTTTTGCCACATCCATACTCTCAGCAGCGGAGTAACCTTCTTTATGTATAGTTCATAACAAGATCTGTTGTTTGAAAAGGGAAAGTTGACTCAGTCCAAGTCTACTCTGACAGAAAAGCCAGAAGTTAGGCAATCATGGGGGAGTGTCACGAATCTGTACTGGACGTCTGCATGTCGCTTGAACCCATGGAGATGCTTTGTTTGTCATTCAGTCTCTTTACGACGCTTGTAGCAGTAGACTGGAGCACCTTCCGCGAAAGCCTCATTCTGCCATCTGTTGGGTCCCGTCCAAAATACTTGACCTGTTAGCAGAACACAGTTTAGATACAAGCATCCCAGACTGAAATTCGCAATGCCTTGTCTGCAGTAACCGAGACGCACCTGTATCTCCTGTCCCACCTCTAAACCCAAAGCAGTCGGATGTTTGATCTAAAAGGAAAATAAAAGAAGTGACTTAAGTAGAAATCCTACCATCAAACGCAGACTCAAAAGGAAAACCGTTTACGCAGACAAATTCACATACCCGTTTGTGGTCCAGCTGGGAGTTGTGCAGCAGGACAGGAGTCATGTTGGGATAAAGTTTCACCATCACGCCAATGTCCCTAAAGCAGAGGAGCAGAAGAACAGATGAGCTGTATGAAGGCTGCAATATTTTATTTATACATAAATCAGTTTCCAAGTGTGGGGAAATAACTGTAAACAAACAGTGTTTGTTGGTAAAAAGTGCATTGTTTAAGTTTACCTTATTTCTGTGATGGTGGCAGTGTAGATAGCACCAAACTCCAGCTGCTGTTCTTGCTGCAAAACAAAGAAATACACCCATTTTCACCTACATAAATTATGAATATGTGTAATATGTGTAAGCAGTTGTTCTTAATGTTTTGATTTGTTTATGCAGGTAATGTTTGCATTGTGATATAAAACAGCAATTGAGTTTATAAATGTGCATAAAAGGGTGCAAAGAAACTATTAGAATATATAAATATAGATATATATATATATTTATGTTTTATTAGAGCATGCTGAGAGCTTTCCTGTTTTTTTAAGTGTATTGATTTCTCTTATTTCTTTGTTTAAATGCCATCTAGCTTAAGCTTTATACTATATTCCTCTTTTTTAATTTGTTTTGGGTTCTCTGTAGAGCACATTTTAACACAAATTTTGAAAGGCTCTGAATAAAGACAGACTGCTATTATAAAGGTAATTACAAGTGGGGGAGACTCACATCGTCTTTGCAGATCTCGCTGATGAAGTGTTGGGCTTCGTTCATGGCTCCTGGTGTTGGAGCGAACACGGAAAAAGTCTCCTCGTCTACCTGACTTATCGTCACACCTAAAGGTAAAGAAGAAAATGTGGTGACGCTTTTATATTCTGCACAACAGTTTCTATTATGAAAAAACTAATCTGTGTGCTGCTGGATTAGCATCACGTCACCATCACATTCCAAGTTGCCTTTTTCAGACTTTATTACTTATACATTACCTGTTTGAGCTTGAAGCCTGCGGAGGTTGTAGCCTCCAGGGCCAACAAAGCGAGCTCGCCTTGAGACAGGTACCCGGACATTTTCTGAAGACAGAAAACATCACATATTGGAACAGATGACAGTAAAAACTGTCTATTAAATATTGCATCTTTCTATATATATATAATATTCAGACATAACCTACCAACAACAGGTCCATTCTCTTTCCTGCTCTCTCTGGGTTTTGCTATGCATTTGTTCATAATGCCCAAGATTTCCCTCTTTGCCACTGAAACACAACAACAGGCAAATGCCGAAAAACAGCCATGCAAATAAAATTTTAATAAAGAGTATATTTCTCAGTTTTGGGGCTACCTGTGGCCTGTTGGATTGCCTCCATGACCACCTTCAGTGGCAACCCAGGAATCTTCACATCAGCCTGGAGGTAAAATAAAGAAAATGTAGTTAATACATTTCATCTTTATCAGAAAGGCCATTTATGTTTCGCTTGTGTCCACCACACAGTCCTTTAAGCAGAACAACACTTTCACTAAGAAGAATCCTGCTTAACTTGCCATTACAGAGACAAATTAGTGTTGTCTTATAATAAAAAGATAATAAAATAAAGCTCTAACACTATACTGGTCTCTTCTTTAATATTTTACACATCGAGTACAGTTTATATTAAAACATTTCTATGAAAAAGTGATATCCCCTCAGTTAGCTTTATTAAATTTTACTTCTAAAAGATCTTTCTTGGACACTTATTACAAGTTACTCAATGCAGTACCTGTAAAGCAGTGATACCCTTGTTTGTTCCTGCCAGTTTGAAGTCCATATCTCCCAGGTAATCCTCTATTCCCTGTTTACGAAACAGTTAAGAGCTCATATTCAACACCTGTCATACCCAGGAACAACTACAATAACATTTTGAGCATTCAACTATAATCTTTCTTCCACTTGTTAGTAAAAATAACTGATCACAAACTGGACTTACCAGAATGTCTGTTAATAGTCTGTAGTCTTCTATCTCAGCAGGTTTTTCTGGGTTAGCCTTGGAGATGAGACCAATGGCTACACCTGCCACAGCAGAAGAGATGGGCACACCTGGCAACATAGATTTAGATATATTAGTTAAACATTATTATATGACATATTATCTGACTAGCACTGTATCCAGACACATGCAAAATTCAGGTCACTTTGAAAGAAAAGCTGATGTTTGCTGTCTGCACGTCTAAGGTGCAGAGAGCAATTTAAAATCGGATTTTTCCTGGATTAACTAAAAAGTCTGAAAAGTACCTGCATCCATAAGAGCGAGGCTGCCTCCACACGCTGAAGCCATAGAGGAGGATCCTGAGAGGACATGCAGAAATGGAAATATGTTGAAAATTAAAAGCAATGGACACATTCGTATTTGTGACTTTTTATATTACGCCTTATAAAATTGCTTCCTCACACTCACCATTTGACTCTAACACCTCAGCAGTGACCCTGATGGTGAAAGGGAAGTCTTTAGGAATGACTGGTCTCAGAGCCTTCTCGGCCAGAGCTCCTGCAAAAACACAAACAATGCACAAAAGATTCTTAATGGAAATGAGGGATTATTAGACTGAATACAAACAGAGGATGAAAAAGGTCAAACAAACCATGTCCAAGCTCTCGCCTGTTGAGGCCTCCCATCTTTCCAGTCTCATTGGTTGCATATGGGGGGAACTAAAAGAAAGGGAAAGTTGACTTTAAAGCTCCATTTGAAAACTAAAACAATTATATTTAATATCTGATAAACTATGTGACTTAAAAAATGATTTTACTTACTTCATAATGAAGCATAAAGTTTTTGTCTTTGATGCCACTGCAAAAAGAAATGCATGCATCACAGGAGTGCAGATGTTGGTAGACGCTGGCAGTATCTCCATAACTAATAACTAGCTTTTGAAATACATTCCTTGAAAGTTACTGAACAATGATCCTTTTCAATACTACATTAACATACTGCATATATCTGTACATATAAAGTATATGAGGTGATACCGTTTTTTAATCCATGATAAACAGTATCAGCATGAGCAACAAATATCCAGTTATTGTCATGCTCTTGTCTGAGCATCCATGTAAGGAAATTCCAAAAAGTTGATTCTGTTCATCTGGACGTAGCGTTGTCAGCAGGAGAAATTTTTAGTCACTCATCAAAGTGACTTCTTCAGTCTCAGGATCTAAGGGGAAACCTGCAGGGGTCTGCAAGTGACTGAAGAAGTCACTTGGATGAGTAACAAAATTTTCTCTCCCGCTGAAAACGCTACTTCCAGATGAACAGAATCAACTTTTTGGGATATGTGTTCTGGTTGTTCTACCTTAAAGCTGTAGTGATAATATCTGTTTTGATGCTGGACTCCAGGGAATCAAATGTGACACTGCACAGCACCTACAGGGAGCAGAGGAGGACTTTGTTACTGGTAACATCCAAGTTTTTCCAGTTTAGAGGACTTTTTAAACACAGAATGGTACACTGGTAACACAGACTCATAGACGATGCTTTATTTAAACTGATCATGCTTAAGTGTGTACCAAACAGGCCTACTCTGAGCCAGGAAAAAATCGACTACAGTTTCAGCGTTCCTGCTGTTGTATTCAAACCTGCGATACTTTTGCTTTCAAAACTGAAGAAACAGCCACAAACATCTTCAATCCCTTCAAACAAAACTTAATTAACTAAACTATGACTTTTGTTGGCTCTTTGTGCTTTAGCATACCTGTGTTTGTCCTCTTTGAAACAGAGCCGAGCCATGCAGCGGTTTAAATAGATCTACATCACATGAAATGTTTCTTAAACCAGTCAGCTCTCTTCCATCACACCTAAAAACACAAAATGGAAAACACAATGTTTCCATTTTTATACACCCAGATGACGTAACATTATAATATCCACCCACAACACAGATTGCTTACCTCCTGTACTCATTGAGCACTAGATTGCGGAAGATTTCCTTGCTCAAAGTGTTAAAGGATTCAATGACTTCAAAAGGCTCGGCCTGAGGGAATTTTTCTATGAATCGACGACATCAATTGACAGGGTTTAGATGGAAATACAGCAACATCTGAAACTTAACTGTAAATTCTTTCCATGCACCATAACTTTGAAGGCGTAATACCTTTAAGTTCCTCTTCAGTTTCCAGCCGAACTTTGTTGATTGCTTCATCTCTCGAAATCTAAGAAGATTATGATGAGATTATTACAGTTATTTAGGTAAACTTCACTAATACATAAACTGAAGCAGAAAGCTGAATAAAGATGGTAGGTTTTACCTTGTCATGAGTATAATCGGTAAAAACAGCGTAGATCCTCTCAGAAGCTAATCTGCAACAGGAAAAGGAAAAACAAGTCATTTCTGAGAGCTAGAACAATATAAATTCTGTTTTTGTCCTATTTTTGGCCCATCATGTTCTCAAACCATTAAATGAAATCATTACCCTTGCCTCAAGATTATTTTGTTTTCTTATTTATCAAAACATTTCAAAATACACTGCTTAATTCCCAGCATCCTTTGCCTTCATCTTTCTCAGTCTCAGGCTGTGTTCTTACCTCCGAACATGTTCCACCATGTCAGTCGGGGGTGAAAACATCTTGACGGGGGCGCGCTTAGTCACCTTCTGCTCTCGTGCCAGCTGCTGGATGGCATGTATGATTTGCTGGGTGTGTTTGACTCCCACCTTCACAGCATGGCAGAAGTCCTGCTGCAGCACGTTTTCAGCTGATGCCTCAATCATCACTGGCAAACACAGAGAAACATGAGTATGTGATGCTGTCTAAGACAGGCATGAGAAGCAGGAGTCAGGAAAATGTAGGATTCTCAGAAACTGAATTATTACAGAAAGCCACACATCCAGGCCACAAAAAGATAAAAAAGTCCAAGGTAAAGTTTAGCAGAAATTGTCAAATTTAAAACACAAAATGCCATTATGAATAAATTCCCATAAAGGAGTAGCAATAAAAGACAGCAAAAAGACAATTTACATAAAGGTAAGTCTATAAATACAGGAAGTCAATAATTCTGCAGGCACTATCTCCTCAGCAAAGTGATTCCAAACACTTGATCAAGTGTTTGAATTCTAAACTTAGCAGCTTAACTACATGCCGCTATAAACACTAGATATTCTGCTGCTTATCACATACCGATTATTAACTTACCCACTTGACTGCTGGGAGCTCCGGCCACTATCAGGTTAAGACTGCTAGAAGCCATCTCTGCCCTCGTGGGGTTGACCAGCAACTCTCCATTTACCATACCCACACGCACAGCACCTGCACACACACACAATAACATAAGTAGCTCCAAGGTGGAGATAAACAATAATAACAATAATGTCCCAGGAACTGAAAGTGAAGTGAAAATCAATAAAACAATATGCATATTTCTCACCCACTGGTCCATGCCAGGGGATGTCAGACAGGGCCAGGGCAGCAGAAGCTTTAATGGAAGAATATAATGTTTTACTCGAGGATATAAAACAAACAAACAAAAATCTGATTTGTGAAGAAATCTCTGTAGCTGAGATTTACCTCACCTGCATTAATAGCCAGCACATCTGGATCATTGATGCCATCGACTGCTAGCAGGTTACAGAGGATCTTTAGAAGTGGACATACATTAAGACAGAATGGGAGGATTATCACCTTTGTGCAAGAAAACAAAAATGTGGCAACACAATAACCACATGATAGTGAAAAGTCTTTAAAATGTAACTTACCTGAGTGTCATAGAAATAACCAGGAGGGAAAAGAGGTCTAATCGACCGATCTGAGCAACACGAACAGGAAAGTTAGTCAGATCACTCCAATTAAACACACCAAAGAAAACCAAACCTCCACAACAATGTTATACACACAATAATGACAGCGCTTATCTTTTTAACTCACCAATAAGTCTGCTGGTGAGGATCTCATTGTCGGTGGTGCCCAGCTCTCGCCGCAGGTAGTTGGTGGGAATCCGACCGGCAGCTGCAGCTTTCTGTCTGTAGTCCACCTGTCAGTTGAAAAGGATATTAAATCAAAAGAACCCCAGCAGATATATTCTTACATCGAAGATTCATAAGGTCAAATCCACTTAGAACACGGCTGTAACAAACATGGAGTCGTACCACAAGCGGCATGAACTGAGACGGAGAAGGTTTGGTTTTGCTCACAGCGGTCACCATCACAGAGGTGTCTCCAAGCTATGGGAAAAGGAAAAGGTGGGAGGTCACCATTTAAACCCAAAGAACAACATTTAAAAAAAAACAAAAAACACAAGTCATCTGTGCTCTGTTTTAATAGGCAGCCACAGAGGTGAATTACAAGTTGAATATATGAACACGAACAATACAAGCCTCAGTATAGATTCTGCTGTGCTGTGCTGACACGTCCTGGGTAAAAGGGACACGGGACATAAAGCCAAACTAACAGACTGGCTGCTACCAGTTGAAAGGATTTTTTTCTTGGTGGGATTCCTGCGCATAAGTGACGATTCTCTGCATGCTGATGGCCCATGCTTTACTATTCTGTAATAAAGATCTTTTGCCAACAAAGTTATGCCTGATGTATAATGAATTACCACAACAGAAGGAGGATTAGTAGTAAACAGAATCAGAAATAGAAACAATACACAAAGAAGCAAAAAGAAAGGGCAAAGACAAATCAAAGAAGAACTTTTGTACCTGTACTACAGCAGCTCCATCAGCAAATCTGGCAAACCTCCCTGAAGAGATTTCAAGTTTCCTGCAAAAACAACAAGAACACAACACGTGAAACTGCCAGTGACCCTGCACCGCTCGCTTTATTTCACAGTTCATGGAAGAGAATGGAAACTGGGAAAGTCCACTCACTTCTCTCCGAGGTCCACTCCCACTCTACATGCGTTAGTATGGCGGCTGTAAACACTCTGGTGACATAACCGAACATGAAGGCGGGCGAATGAGCGCCCCAGCCGGAGCAAATACTTCATATTTAACCAGTAAACAACAAAAATATCCGCGCTCAATTTGTCTTTACAGTCGGGATGTGAGCGAGGAGGCTACCATGACAGTTCGTCACATGTGCGGAATTACGTAGAGAAGCTGCCTCTTCTGATTGGACAGAGCGAGGAGAGTGTGTCACATCCACGGAGTTTCCTGCCATCCAGTAAACAACAGTTCCGCTTGATCTACTTTACATTTATCTATTTAAATAAATAAATAAATAAACAGGTGTATTCAAATTGGCTTTTAGTAATCAATAAGGTTTTCATTTTACATATTTTACTTGATTCTCTATAATCTTAAAGCTCAAAAGTATGGCATATTTTTCGATTGTTTGACGTATGTAATATATTTTTGTATTTATTTTCCTATAATCTCCTTGATGTCTAGTTACTTTAAAAAATATTAGTGAGAGTTTAGAAAGCAATATAAGAAAAAAAAAGAGGAGTAAAACTTGCTAGAGGAGAGAGGAAATACAAAAGATGACACGATCATTCACTTAAGACCTCCATGAAATCTGATTGTAATGGTTTGATATATTTGACCCACTTATTCCACAAATTAAAAAAACACATTTTCTTAAGACTGAGTAAAAAGTTTAAGGGAAAAACAGTATTAAGCTTGCTGTTTTTTTTAAATCTCTTTCTTCACATTCCCAGAATATATGTCAGTGTCTGATTTCTTAAAATCTAGATTGCATCTAACATTTGCTATATGCTCATGCAAAATGTCTTAAGCAAACAAACATTTCTGTGGGGATTTGCATAAATCAGCCAGTTCTCACCTTATAAAAGATTACCCTCTGTTTTCTATTTTTATTTATATCTTTTCATTATTATTATTATTATTATTATTATTTACAATTTTTCAAGGTGATATTTCTTAGACTAACTTTATGTTTTTGCTGTGTCACTAAAATGCAATTTTAAATTCTCACCACTAGGTGTCAGGATTAAAAAGCTCATATAATGCATATAGTTCTACCACAGCGGTCAGACACTCTCCTTTTTCTCCATGGACGTCACTGTTGAAATATAGGTTTTTGTTTGTTTGTTTGTTTGTTTGTTTGTTTAAAAAGTTCTGCTGATATTTTCGTTTGCTCGACCTCCAGCCACTTTCATTAAAGTGGTGAGATTATTTCAACCCTATATAACAGCATATAAGAAAAACTGCTTGTGTTGCTATCTCATCCATATTCAGAAAGTTGCCTTTGTTCAGGAAGAGTAACGTTTTTGTATCAACTGTTGTGATTTATCTTGAAACCTTGTACTAAACATTGCATGGACCCTGTCCAGTCATCAGTCAGTACATCTGGCAGTCAATCAGTGACCTTGCCTCCACATGAGACGATCAGTCCTGAAGTTTGTTTACAGCCTTCCAGTCAGTCAGTGAGCCAGCTCACTAACACTGAGCCTGGTGCAGTTGTTATGGCAACAGATGAAGTGTTAACAGCATCTCTAGGCATTACTTTCACGCATACACGCACGCACACACACAGCAGCTAATTGCAGGGCTGAGCAGCAGGATTTCACACGGGCACACACACTGAAACACATAAGCTCTCATTCCCATTATTACTAAGGTTTCTACCAGTTTTATCTTGTTTCCATGGCTCCAGGACACACTGAGACCTCATTTATACCATGCAGAGCCACAAACTATTACTGTGTAATGGACCACTCAGTGTTTTCCACAGGACTACATGGATCATATAAATAACTCAGTGGAAGATAATGTGCTGTTTGCCTTGGAGAGAAAATGTAAATGTCTAGTGACAAATACAAAAGTTTGATATCTGTTAACGGACAGGCTGTATCAATCAGTCATTAAGTCATCTGGCCATCTAACAGAGACTCCTGTGGCCTTAGAAATGATTTGAACTAACTGCATAATAATTAGAATCCATTTGACTGATCAATGGTTACTCAAACAGGGCAAATTTAGGGGAAAGTAAAGGGGAAGTAAAAGTATAATATCAGTTACAGCTTTCAAGAAAATTGGGAAACCACTTTAAACCACAGTGTCTGGTCTTCATGTAGGATGATGGTGCAATTGATAAAAGTGCAAAAAGGTTTTTTGTTTATGCGTCTGGAGTGTGTTTGTCTCTCAATCACTTCAGGACACAAGAGGCTTACGTGGTTTAGTGATTTTCATGCTGTGTTGTATCAGGAGGGGGCAACAGAACAGCCTGCATTAACTCTACACTGATCCCTGTCACACACACACAAACACACACATGCAGAATCAACAGGAGCTTTAGCGGGGGTGAGAAACGAGGTTTTTCTGGCTCCTTGGCGATCAGTTTGAGTCAGACTATTTCATCACAAACACCTGCTCACCTTCAATGAAAGGATCTTTTTCCTCATGTGAAAACCTTTAATTGAGTATTGCTGTTTAAATTGTTTAATAATTTTATTTTTTACCAGAGAAGTGTTGGTTCCTTGTAGTCCTTACTTTATATTTTTAAAAACATCTCATCATTCCTTCTTTGTGTTAATGTGAAAGCTCAGTAATTGATTTGACTGATATGGACACGCATAAGCTTGCAGCAGCCATGTATTGACAGCTTTTGGCTACTTGAGCTGACAAGGCATGATTTGCTTTGTCACAAGCGTGATAATTACATTATGGCACATGGCAAGGATCCACATAAGGAGCTCCCACTCTGAGAACAAAGCAGGGCACAACTGTAGCTCATGGAAGGTTGTTGCTTTATGGCTGTGATTCATTTAGTCCACTGTTAACCTATCCTAACTACCATAACCAATAACACTGATCGTTAATAATCATCAGCGTGTAAATATGACTCATATATTACTGTTTTTAACTGCTCTCTCTCTATCTATCTATATGAAAGAGAAAGACAAATAGAGAGAGAGTATTTATATATACTATATTTATATATAGAGAGAATCATAGGTATTTTACATTGTACTTTCGTGCAAATTTGTAATTGTACATTAATATTATTATTTTGTAACATTGCAATTGCATTGCTGTTCCTTTTCCTACAAGACATTAACATGTACAGCAGCTGTGGGCAAATGATTCAATGATTTTGTATTATAAGAAAAATCCTTTATGGAGTTCAACACCTATTTGTCCAGTAAATGCCTTCCATCAAGGTGTTGCTATACAGCAGCCAGGAAAACTCACCCTGTATGTATAAGGTCTAAAGAAATGAATTTCGATTGATGCATACAGTTCAGTGGCAGGGTTTGTCAGCATTATGGCTCCTAATTAATGAACCTTTTGGGATCATTTTATTGATTCGATGCAGATTAGAACCCCCCCCCCCCCCCTTTCTGTGTGTGTGTGTGTGCGTGTTTACTGGATATGAATGATGATTCAGAGAACACCGGGAAAAGTGTCCTCATGACACATGCACAACATGCTGGTGCTGAGATGATCAGTCCAATCAGAGTGTGACGGGTCATCAGCTGATCATCAGTTGCAGAGATTCATGACAACAGTGTACAACAGTTTTTATTATTCTTATTATTTTTAATGATAATAATTGGTTGGAAACTATGAAGGAGTATTAGGGTCACATTAAGAAAAAAATATATTGTTGATCATTTTGGGAAAAAAGTAAGATTACCATTGTTGTTTCAAGACAAACTGCCACAGCTGCCATACCCTCTACAAATTACCTTGTTTAGATGAGTTAGTGAAGCAAATTGACGAGCCGTATGGTAACACAACATACATCCTCTTTATTGCACGAGTGTGTAACCATCGATAACCTTGCATCTGTCCATTCATTTCCTTCTCCACATTTGTGTGTTTTCCCGTCTAACCAGATGCAGCTTTCTGCACCATCTTTCCAACGTCCTTATAATTATCACCACTCTGTGTTTATGTGCTAAAAGAGAAATCATTTCCTTCCTTGTTACTAAAACAGATTCTGAAGTACAAACTCACTAACTCAGAGGGTACAGCAACTGTAGCAGTATCTCTTGAAACAACAACTGTAATCTCCACATTTTGACTTTTTTTCTTAAAATAGTATTATTTGGGTAGCACTGTTGTTCTCTCAGTGCTCGCACTGGCTCTTTTAGAATCTATGGTTTCTAATGACATGAAAAACATGCCAGGTGAATTTTCCCATTACTGTGCTGCAGGAAAAAGCCACTGGTTTACAGCAAGTGTAGATCTCCATGTGTTGCACAATGGTGACCCACCGCTCCCAAAGTCTAAGATAAGCAAATGCAATGAGTTTCCCTGTACAGAGATCAAAGAGCATATCTTTCTGTTATCTCTGTCTTCCTATCTAAATCAGCAAAATCATTGTTCATTTGTTTTTTCAATTAAATTGAACCAAAATGTTGTGATTGAAATCGTGATCCTGCTTTCCTAAATATTGGCTTCCTGCAGCATTACTTATTTCCAAAGCCTCTCAAACAGACATGTGACATAAAGCCAAGGGGCTGCAAAGAGCCGAATACTTTTTGATCTCCATCCTATTATGGCCAGCCATTAAGGCTCCTCATAACATCAGACTGTGCTGTTCCTATGGCAGGATAAATTATTCAGACAAAGCAATAAAAATCAACCAATATAAATCCAGTAGCTTCTTTCAAAATTAAACTGCCACCATGATGATATAGTGGTACTCCAGTGTCTCAATAAATTAAAAATACTTAGTTTATCTGTGAGCGCTAAAGCATGCATCAGCATTTTACAACACATTTGCATGATAAAAGGGTTGGGGCATGCTCATCTTTATTAATGTAATGTTATGCAATTAGGCTTCCACTGTGCCACGGGGCTCTTAATCATTAACATTGGAGATTTAAGAGTTTTGCATTGATTTGCTGTGCCATTGATTTCCTTGGTGGGATGGATACAGAGACAGGGCGGATGGTCAGCGTGACCTCCACTATAATGATAGAGGTTAAATCTTTAAATTACTTAATCTAGAAAGGCTGAGGTAATGTTGTAAGATATGCATTTTATTTTATGTTATATGTGTTTGTACACATTCCCATGCCTTAATACTCTTATTCAAAATGTCTTAGTACATGCAACATTTTTTTTAAGTCCACTTGACCAGATGAAAGAGATTTTTATCAACAGTGCAAAAAATAAAATTACAAAACGCTTTTGCAAGATATGCTGAGATCTTGGGATGCTGTGTTATATTCTTTGTTATACTGGAATTTGAAGTTGACAAAAACAGAGATATCATGTTAATGACACGCACGTAGCAAAATGGCAGTTTTCCTTCTTATACATTTATGGATAGAGACATTCATCTGACAATGAAAAGATAAAATAAATTACTTGCTGTAGCCTGGTGATATTTGCTAAGTGGGACTACCAAGCAGATTACCATTAAATTTGTTCTGAAAATGAATGATAATTATAATCAGTCACTGGACACTTTATCAGGTACACCTTGCTAGTATCAGGTTGGACCCCCTTTTTCTTTCAGAACTGTGTCAATCCTTTGCAGATAAAATAAGGGTTTGGAACATCTCTTAGAGATTTTGGTCCACGTTGACATGATAGATCACACCGTTGCTTCAGATTTGCTTGCTTATCCTGCTGGAAGCAGCCATCAGAAGATGGATACTCTGTAGTCATAAAGGGGTGGTCATAATCAGTAACAATACTCAGCTAGACTGGGATTTTTAAATGATGCTCACGTGGTACTAAGAGGCCCAAAGTGTGGCAAGAAAATATCCCCCACACCACCGGCAGTCCAAAACATTTATACAAGGCAGGATGGATCCATTCTTTCATGTTGTTTATGCCTAATTCGGACCCTGTGGTTTTGTTATGTTGCTGCAGAAACTGAGATTCATCACACCAATTTTCCATCTTCTATTGTCCAATTTGTTTGAATTTTAGGCTCAATTTTCATTTCTTAGCCAAAAGGAGTGGTGCCTGTGTGGTCTTCTGCTCTTTCTGTGTAGTCTTCACTACCATCTTATTCAAGGTTTGGCATGTTGCATGTTTGGATATACTCTTCTGCACACCTTAGTTGTAACTGGTGGTTATTAGAGTAACTCTTGTTGACTTCCTATCAGCTTGAAGCAGTTGTCGATCTCTGTCTTTAGCAAGACATGAACAATTCTCTGTAAACCTTAGAGATGCTTATGTGGGAAAATCCAAGTAAATCAGGAGTTAAATATTCAGACCAGCCCCCCTGACTTTAGTCCCGTGCTCCATCATTGTGTGAATGTGAATTATGGAAAATGCTGGCCAGATTTCCATTTACTTTGGTATATTCCTGATGTTTCTTCTTTCTTTTTTTTTAATCTTGCATTTCAAATGATGGATTACAAAATTTCACTACGTGTGTTAAATATACACTTAAAAAATACTAAACTTTTCTCATTAATGAAAAACTAACTACACTTTCTCATTTTTGTAATAGTTATTTTATCTTTAGTTGAAGAAAGCGGAAATTCTGTGCAGCCTTAGTCATTCAAAGCTGCATCCAAGACCACAAGAGATGGGCCCAGCTCCAAATCAAAATGTTTGTGGTGTCTTGTAAATTCCTGTGGAATAACTAACAGGAAACTACAGTCGTCAAAGAGAACTTTCTTAGAGAGGAGCTGCCAGTGCGTCTTTTACGTCAGCTAGAGGAGAAGTTTCCATGTGGCTCTCTTTGGTAGGTTTCCACTGGGTCTTTTTTCCACTTTCATAGCTGAGCGTGTGAGAGAAGTGCTGTTAAATCACTGAGTCATTAGGTGGAGGTGGATGCCGCTTTGTGACAAAACTTCTTAAAAGCCTCATGAATAATAGATTTTAGTAAAACAGCCAGGAGCACACTGTTCAGTCTGAGGTTAACGAAGCCACGCTAATGGAAATAAATGCAAACACACAATCACAAACACATTGAGCTTTACAAAATATCCAAACCTCCACAGGTCTAATCCCCCACAGTAAATGAGTTTTGAAAAAAAAAAGTATTCAGGCTGCTGTGTGAGTAAGCAGGCGGTACACGAACCGTGAAAGGTTTTCATTATCTGCGTCAGGCTTAATTGTCGGCTGAGGTGATAGGGTTAGCAGAGATGTGTGTGGGCTGCCAAGGAAAAGAGCTGGGTTTGATTTGAAAAGAAGAAAAAACATTTGCACAGACACTGAAGCAAATCCCCGTTCTCATTTGATTCAATTAAGAAAACAATGTCAATTAAACCAATTTTCTTATTATTAGTAAGCTTCATTTATCAGTCTGTTAGAAATGATGTGAAACATGATCAATGAGAACAATATCTTCAGGAATAACATATTTTATACACTTTTTTTCTACAAAACAACAATTTTACATTAAATTAGATCATTGAAAATCAATTAAATGTTGCCGTAAAATATTGTCGACTATAAAAACCATTAATACTCTATAAAGAAAGTAATAGAGAAGGCCTGCGAGTGATGTTTGATGAAGCACTCCAAAGAAATACAAAAATGCTAAAAGAGTAGGAACAGCAGGAGTCCGTATAAGAAGAGATGCAGTATAAGCTTCAAGATAAGGAAGGAAAAAACCAAGAGATGCAGTGAAAGTCACAGAAAAAAAAATAACGAAAGCTTGCAAGTGATGTTTGATGAAGTACCCCAAGAAAATAAAACAGGGACAAGGAACAGCAGGAGGCACGGGGAACATATTGTTGGAATATTTTGGTTTGAGTGAATGAGTAGAAATGCAGGAGGGGATAATGAAAGTTCACCCAAAGTGATATTTTTTCATTTTTTTTATCAGAAAAAACCCCACAAAAAACCTGAAACGCTTCTACCTACCATGATGGTGTCCCCTAAAAAACAGAAAAACATTTTGTGTGTGATCAGTGATTCATTTGAACAGATCTGTGCACGTTTCACATCTTGATGTCCAAAATAACAGCACGCTACAAAAAAGGACTGCATCGTTAGGTAGACTTTGCTACAAATATATATTTCTTGTTCTTATTACTCCACTTTGACCCTTGAGCCTCCAACAAATTCATGCAGCCAAAACAGTTATTTTCTACTTCTTGCACCTTCTTTACAGCACTGCAAAGGTGTGAGGGTAAATCTTGTTTTGTCTATATGTACATTTCAATATCTGAAAAGCTGATTTGATTGATAACACTGAAAACCGTTAAAACTCAAAAAAAGGAACTTTATTATTTTTAAATATCTGCTTGGGTATTCAAAACAATGACTATCATACATTTTTTGTAGTTTAGTTATTGCTACAAAAATTAAAAAATAATATAAAACTAAAACAACAACAAAGAACAAAACACAATACTGTGTTCTGACATTGATTAATTGATTGACTCTTGAGTCTCTAATTTGGGAAAGTTTGCCAGCTTCCAGGCTACTGTACTTTAAATGAATACAGTGTTGGTCAGAGTCTCTTGGGATAATTGTAGCAGCAGATGTAGTACACAGATCATGCCAAACATGACCGAGAAGTTCATCAGCAATTCTTGGGAGTCCTCCACAAAGTCACTTTGAATTATAACAGCCCAGAATGAATGAGAGATAGTTGGATGGTAAATTGATTAATGAAGTGGGCAGCACATTTGGTTTCTAGTAAGATCAGAGTAAGTATTGCCTCTTTCTAGTAAGAAAGAGACTGATTTAATAAAAAGTACAAAACAAGAATCCTGGCTTTCAGGATGCTTCTTAAAACATACTTGCATAAACAAAACAAATTAGCATTTCCCTGCATGGACATATCACTGAACGTTAAGCTATCTTTTATTTAACTAGTTCATGTCACTTACCTAACAATTACTTCTGGCCTTAAAAATAAGGTCTAAATAATTTAGTTAATAACATTGAATATTTATTGCAAAATATATCATATATATAACCATATCCACTTAGTCTTCATTAAAGAAATTAGATTGTAAGGTTAAAGATCAGAGCACAAAATGATCATATCTGAATCGTCACCGAAGAAAGAACAGTATGTTCTTCTTCCTCTCATGTTTTACTGATACAGCTCAAGAAATGAAACGACATTTTCAGAGACTTTAAATACATTTGAATATAAAACAGGTGTGTTACCAAATTAGCGAAAGACACAATCAGACATTACATTTTGAAACATGTCAGACTTTTACCAGTTTCTGCTTAGATCTAATGAGCATTTTGTTGTACGCTAGACATAGCCCATCTGTTAGCAGCAGAGCGTCATTTAAATGGCTAATGCCCACATAAAGATGCAGACTTCCATGTAAAAGATAAATAGAGTCCTTTTTTGTTTTGTTTACATTGGATTATCCAGCTGAATATTGTGCTTTAAACAACTTACATTAGCTTCAGCTAAACATCTTTTCCAGGAAACAAGAGACAGCCAGTCCTGTCCCGAACACATACTGTATAGCCCCAAGCTAAAGCACCAACAACAGTGAAAGTTATTCTAAATGCAAATTATAACTTCTGCTTATCCAAAACAGCTGGTGAAATGTGCTGAGTGAAGGTTTTAGGGGACTATATGTACAGTAAGCTATTCATTCATTCTTAAACCTGTTCCTTGGAGGTGATTCAGGTCTCTGGTTCCCAAACCAGTGATTGTATTTTTTTTTTTTTTTTTAATTTGTTCATTTCAGGCACAACAATACATATATTGAACATAAGTGCACAAAAACAAAAAAAACAAACAAACAAAATGTACCTGAAAAGGAGTGGGATGAAGAAAACTTATTAAATCCCACCCCTATGTTCATTCATCAAAAAAAACAATAAGCTTCCCGCAGCTACGCCCATCGTTGCAAACCAAACAAACAAAACCAAGCAAAACAAATAGAACCTTCATAACTGCATACAGAATATATAAATTGCGTTACCACAGGTAACAGGCAATAATAATTACAAGTAACAAACACACATGTACATATATATACATACACACACTTTTTTTTTTTTTTTTTCCCTTGGAATCCATACCAGCATTGGTAAGAGAACAGACATTACAGAGCACACTAAAACCATCATTGATTATACTGTGACCAGACCGACTGTTTGTAGAGGAATTTAAATCTATGAATATTTTTGCATTGTTTCAGTTGTAAACTCAGACTGTTCCAGATTTTCACACCACATACAGACACACAAAAACCTTTACGGGTTGTTCGAGTTCTGGGTAATTTGAATTCTCCAAAGCCTCTCACATTATAAGTCCTTTCTCGAATTTCAAATATAGATTGTAAATTTGCAGGTAGAAGTTTATTAAAGGCTTTGTATAAGATTATGGATGTATTGTAATTAACCAGATCCTGGAATTTAAGTAACTTTGCCTGAAGAAAGAGTTTGTGAGTATGATCTAGATAACCAGCCTTGTGAATAATACGCAGTGCTCGTTTCTGTACTGTGACTAATGGATTAGTTGTGTTTTTATATGTGTTCCCCCACACTTCCACACAATATGTAAAATATGGAAGAACCAGGGTACAGTACAGAGTACGAAGTGCATCTTTATCAAGGTATGGTTTCACTTTGTTCAAAACTGCGAGGCTTCTGGAAATTTTGGTTTTTATGTGTCTGACCTGGGGTTTCCATGAAATTTTGTTATCAATTACGACTCCCAAAAATTTGTTTTCACTCACATTATCAATGGGTACACCTTCTATAATAATTGGTAATTCTATATTATATTTTAAATTACCAAAAAACATTGCTTTAGTTTTATTTATATTTAATGATAATTTATTGATATCCATCCATTTTTTTTTATTAATTTTAGCTCCCTGTTTACAGTCATTACAAGATCAGTATAGTCATTGCTACTGAAAAATATGTTGGTATCATCTGCGAACAGTATGAGTTTAAGTACTTGAGAAACATCAAAAATATCATTTATGTAAACATTGAAAAGTGACTGGCTATTTGGCCACATTGCCTTTGCTCCCTCTGCACACCATCAGAGCCATTCATCATTTGTTGATTAGGTGTCTTCAACCTCTATAGTGGACTTATCTCTAAGTCATCACCTTGCAAAATAAAAAAAATATTGTGTGCTTAAAACTGCTGGCTTCATTCAACAAACTAACCAAGTCAAGTTTAGTCAAACACATTAGTCATTGTACTATTTGTTGCCAACAGTGAATTTATTGATTAGTTACTCACAGTCTTCCCAAACCAACCTAACATGATCAGTGTCCATGTTCTGTCCAGCCCACTCAGAAATTCAGTTTCCACTGCTATAAAACAGAGAAATGTTGGTGACATTTGACAACTTGTTTTACAAATTATTTGAATGATTCATTAATTATCTAAGCAGCAGATTCTTTTTCTGCCAAAATCTGACCTTGAGTAATCATTTGATCTTTCACTGAACAGTGTGAGTCACAAGTTATCTTAGAGCTTCAAAATTAGCCATTTATAGCTGTTCTGACATTTAGTAAATCATCATCAGTAAGTCATTTTAAAAACACAAATGCCAATAAAAATGACATAACCTCATTCTGTATCATTATGGATATTTTTAGTTTTATGGTCTTTAAAGCAGACCTGTCTATTTCTGTTAAATTTCTAATGTTACAATGCTCAACTAATGATAGAAGCATATCAGAATCAGAAGAATATGTAGAAGTAATGAGCCAAAAGCTCAAGTTTCAGACTGCTCTAACTTGCTCCATTTCACATACTTTTTTTCCTACTCTTGAGTATGCATGATGTCACTGAGTCTAGATAATATTGTCATTACAGACCCATCCATCTGCTATTGAGCCTGTGTTTTTATCAGGGATAGCCAATCAGAAGAAAGTTGGGTTAAAGGGAGGTAGATGCGAACTAAAATACAGATGCTGGATGAAATGAGGGACTGTACCAAGGCCCAGTATAAGATTAATCGGGATTGTTTTGAAATAATAATAGACTAGAGTCCAAGAATAGCAAGAAGATCTTGATAGATTGTACCGTGAATCTCTACATTTTATTAAAAATCCAAAGTCTCTGATAACTTACAAAAACCAATATTGGTTTATCTTTCTCTATGAAGCGATACTATTTTACACTACTGGACGCCTCTCTGTCGCCATATCAATAGTTACTAACTTTGATCCTCTAAATTGGCCTTTTTTGATGTGACTAGAGTTCTGATAGATGTGGGGACAACAGTGTTTTGTTAGACATGGAATTTACAGGAAGACCTTAAACTTAAACATGGCTATAGCTATTGGTGAATTTAAATCATCGTATGGATTGCAGAAAAGGAGACGTTTCATTATTTTTTTTTTTAGAGGCCACTAATGTTTTATGTTATTTATTTATTGCATATTAATTGTATATATGTAGACCTTGTATTTTTTGTTGTATTTGTGGTATTTATTAAGTTTTCAATATGTCTGAAAGCTGCATTGGCCAAGTCTCCCTTGCAAAACAGATTTGATTTCAAAGGAACTTCCTAAATAATGCTAAATAAATAAATAAACAAACAAACAAAAAGCTGGAAATGAGCACAAGTCTCCTTTAATAAACCAAACAAATAACAGACTGCAGAAAGATTATTTTAAATTTAAACGAATCATATGTTGCAAATTTGATGGAACAGTTTCTTTGATTGACAGATACTACACCTCCAGTCTTTAAGTTACCCACCAGGTGTCAGTAGCCTACACGTCACTAATGTACTGCATGCTGCAAAAGCAGACAAAGAGTATGCCTGGATCCCCAGCATTTATACATGCCAGTGGATTAAATAAGCACAAACTGGAACCAAATGTGCCACAGCATGTTAGAAATTATAACGCTGAAGCTGCAGACAAACTGGTTTTCAATAAAAACAAACAAACATTTGCTTCTTTGATACTTAAAATGATCTTAAGACAGTTTAACTGCGCTAGATGACTAAGTGCTTTCTACGAAACATGACTAAGAGCATGAAGTAGTCTGAGCTGAAAGAGATGCTTTGATCAGTGCCCTATTTTTCTTGGGCTACAGAGGCGATGAGGCGGAGGGAGATGCACGCGAGAGGCAGGGAGGGGGGCGGTCCTACGTGTCCTCCTCCCAAGTCTTGTGCTCGGTGGTGTGCAGCATTTGAACAGAGGCAGACAGGGGAAGCAGAATGAGTGGCTAGACATGACCTTAGAATAAATTTGAGGAGTAACCTCGACGGTTTCAAACCACGGACCTTGAACATCTGGATTTCCCTTCGTGTTGGATATTTAATTTAAAAGGAGGTGTTGGAGGAATATCTCCCCTCAGCGTTGGACTCTATCTACCAGTTCCTCAGCATAAAACCATACCTGGCGCAGGTCTCAGAGTCTCCTTAATCTTATTTGTAGATAGACAGCGAGCCCGGCTGGCGACACATTACAGAGTATCTTTATTTAAAGCGCTTTAACAGAAAATGTGAATCCCTGCCTTCTCCGTGAGGGAGCCGAACCCCCGTCGTTGGCATCTGAAACAGCTGGCTTGTGTCTAGAAAATTGTGGATTAACGATTTTTTTTACCCCTTCTCCCAAGGAACCTCGGACGTCTTTCAGTGGCCTGTAGCCACAATGAGCGTCGATTTAATTGAATTAACTACATGAGCGGTGTCAAAAGAAACGCGTTTCTCTCCGATTTAAAAAGGGAAAAAATCCATATCTGCTGAAATAAACGGCGCCAGGAAAATATGGAAAACGAGGTGTTCACTCCTTTGCTGGAGCAGTTCATGCTGACACCTCTGGTCTGCTGGGTAAGCTCCCTAATTAGCTATTCAGATGTGTCTTGAGCTCGCTAATTAATCACCCCATGCTGTTCTTTTATTGATTATCTATTGTCCCCTTTTCAGGTGAAGACGGTCGGACACTCGACGGTGACCGATGGCACCAAATTATCGGAATATATTGAATTAGTGGATGGGATTTACCTGAATGAGATAATGCTTGAGATGTAAGTAGTTTGCTGCACACATCCAGAAATATTACCCATCATTGCATTAACAAGGGTTACATGGTTAAACCGTACCCATTCTGTGTGGTTATATGTATGCATTTTGGTCAGTAAACGGGGTCTGTGGGTGTGGAGGAAGGTCAAAGTGGTACTCACCCTGGGGGTTTTTCGTGGGGTCATCCCCTCATGAGCAAATTAAGCAACTGCAGCCTCTGTCCGGCGCTTAAAATGAATGTAGGCTAAGCACAAAGGGACCTTGTATTGGGGTCAATGATGGGTCGCACTGTCAGAAATCTTTGCAGACAGTTATTGTCAGGGGTTCTTTAGAGCTCCGCAGATTATCTGCAGGCATGTTTGCTGCAAAGATGCGTGCGTGTTTTCTTTTAAGTCACCCTACACTGTCATCTGCAGCCGACTGGAAGACACCCCGCCCCTGGAAGCTGCAGCCTCACGTTTCCTGCTGTGCTGTAGATTAAACTAGAAATAGTAGCCCTAAGAAGACTCCCTGGTAGCAGCACAGAATCTGGATGTTGACTGCACTGCAATGCAGCAGGCCAACATTTGGTTTACATTCAGCTGAAAGGGAAGGACCGCTTATGTATTGGGAGTTCTGTTGATAGTGAGAGAGGTTGGATGTTTGATAAGGCAACGGAATTTCATGTTCAGCTTGTCTCTTTCCAGTCATATATATATATAACATGGCAGAACACCGCTTTCCATTCCTTTGTCTGGCTCCTGGCTGGTACTTCCTGCTAGCAGGACAATTTTTCATATTTTCCGCTAATGCTACACTCCACACTGTCAGCATTTATCCCCCCGCCTGCCTGTCTAAGCACCATTCAACCCAGCCTGCTCCCACTGGAATTGATTTTCACCTCTCAAGAGATTATGTGTTGCACTTTCATGTGACAACTTCTTGCCACATCAGTAGCTCGGGGAAATGTATGGATATTCAAATCTGTCTTTCCATTGTTTTGTGTACAGATTTACGTTAGTAACAAGTGTGTAGTGTTTCGGAAGGATAAATGTGTGGCTGCATTGCATGAGGAGCTGATTAACCCCCCACACGGTTTCCTCTCTTTGGATGGTTTCCTCTTCCTCCTGTCCTGCCTTCTTATAATGTCCTCGACCTCTTGCTGTTCGCCCATCACTCTAAGCCGCCTATCTTGAGGTTTCAACTATCTCTTCCAGCTCTTTTCCCATGCTTGTTTTCCTCCTCCAGGCTTTTTCTACATGCTGATGTATTCTCCAAATGGCAAGGCCGTCTTTCCTCTTCCACACATAGCTCCTTCAAACAAGTCTGCTATATTTTTAGTGCATTTTCCCCCTTATGGGACACAGTATGGTGGAAAAAGAAACAGGAAGGATATGGGGGGAAGGGAAGGGTCAGAGGACCGAGGAAGGCAGAAAATGATTTGCCAAAAAGCCAGAGATGAAAAAAACCTTTGACATGACAGGAAAGATTTGCAAAAATAGAGCAAGTGTTTAACACACAAAAGACAAATTCACATCCCTGGTTTGCTGAGCCACAATGGCAATTCCTCAGTTCTACATATTAACACAAAGGTGTGTGGCCAGGTAATTGGTAGGATTTCAGTCTGCAGTAAAATGGAAAGAGCCAGAAGGAAATTTCCTGTGGATGGTTGAGAGCTCTATGCTAAAATGAACTGTGACTGCCTTAGTGATCGCCTGACAGGATGCTGGGAATATTCCGTCACAGCCCGCACAGTGTGTTTATGTTTGTGTGTGTCTGCATGCTTTTCTGCAGGGCTTCTGTCTCTGTGTGGGAGTTTGTGTATCTGTGTTTTTTTTGTTTTTTTTCCCTGTATATTTGGTTTTGGACTGAGGCAGCTGTTGGTAGTCATCTTGTTCAGCCACCCTCCCACACAAAGGGCTACAGTATTGGTCAGATTTAGTGTTGGCAAGACTGCTCTTTGTCGGCCTCTCCTGCTTTACAGGGACTGCAGGATTAACTTCAGCTAACTGAAATATCATAAACTCAACCGTATATTACACCTCATGGTTGTAAACTTTGCAGCTGCTGCAGAGCCCTTTGAATAATAGCTATATCTTTTTTTTCATTGTCATCCTTTTGTAAATGTAACATGAGCTTAGTCAGTATTAAGACCATAAATGTGGTTGAAAGCAGTGCGTGGCGTGTGGTTATACTTCCTTCGGCTCCATCTCTCATTAAAAGTAGCTTAGAAACTTCTCCGAATACCTGTAGGCGATAATTAAGAAGACTCTCACTAGAACACTCTTACTCACACATTTAGTTTTTTCCTTTTCTCCTCTGTTCTGACAGCTTGAAACATATTGTAGTGAGTGTTATTGCTTTGCTTGAAATTGATCCAGCTGCACTAAAAAGCTGTACTCTACTGGTGTTACCCTCCAGCTGCTGACTGCTGTTTACATTAAAAACCAACAACAAAAACCCCACTAGCGTTCAACACAGTTAGCACTGCATTTAGAAGAGTCAATGATATAACTACAAAACTTACATAAATGAGTGGATGGAAGTCGGCATACTCCTATGTGAAAACAAAACATTAATAAATATGGTGTGATCACTTCACATGCATGGCTAATTACACACCTTTGGTATTTTATTGGCAACATCAGCTGTTGTACAGCAAGCTTTAGTATTGCTGTGCGCATGTCTCTATCTAGCACAAAGCAGGAGACATGGCAGACCGGCTGGCAGCAGTTGTCATGAGGACAGCATGGGAGAGCACAGAAAGAGCTGAGAGACCCCAGGATTATCTAACGGTTTGCTGACAGACACCCAGATGGCACCGTGTCCCCTCCCCCTGCCCTCGTGTGACTGACATTACCTAGCCAATTACATCGCCTCCATAGTGCTGTCGAACCAATTAGTTTTCCCGCCCAGCAAGAAAGCGCCAATTAAATTTTTGTCAGAGTGACAACTGTCCATTTGAATTCTTTGCTTTTTTGCCAAGTCTGTAGATTCGTGCTGGCTCCTTGGCCTGTTTGGTCAACCGGTCAGTCTGTCCTTTTACAGGCTGCAGTTACCTGATTTATTTGAGTGAGACGGACAGTTGATCGAAATCAGGTGCGCAACATTTGTCATGTTGAATGTCAGTGCTTTTCTAGCATTGCAAAGCTGTGAGCACAACTTTAAACTAGAAAAGATGTTCAAAAAACTGGCCGCTAATTTTACTGAAGTAGCTACAAGTGTAAAGTAGTAAAGCATATGTGAGAAATGGAAAGAATGCGGTTCCACATGTTCTGTGGTCAGTTCTTCTGTTTATTATTCAGACAGATCAGTGCATGTCTGTAAGTCTGTCTGAATGGGTGCACATATGGGAAGGAGAATGTGAGAAAATTGAGCGTAACTACCAGCTGTCAAAATTTTCATCTGCATATTTTTTTTCTCACCAAAAACACTGAAGAGGGAAACCATTAAGAAAGTGAAAATAGATTAGTTAAAACAGAATGGATTGTCTTAATTGAAGCCTAGGATTGGTAGATGCAGAGGATTCACTACGACTTCCACCATACCACGTCTTGCACTTTGGTTGTACTGTTGTAACAGCCATTGAGGTCTGCCGTAGATAATCAACTTAAAATTACAATTTAAATGGATGGAAATTCCAGCATTGGCTGGTTTTTACTGTGTGAAGTCTTATGTGCACCAATCTAATGCTTTACTTGAAACAAATCTCTGTTGCATGTTGATACATGTCTTTTGTTTTTTTGTCATATTTGTCTTTACAATTTTCACTCAGGAATCACACCCAGGTGTTATTGCACCTCTGCTCATCTCACTCTAGCTTCTTAGCAAACTGGAACAGCTAAGAAAAAATACTCAGTCATGCAATACCAGTAGGTCTAAGAGGGGTAGATATTTCAATAGAGCTACATCTTATTTTCTTTTTCTTCTGCGGTCTCTCTTCTGCATCATTTACCAACACCTACAGATCCTGCACCACATGCTCTTAGCCTGTTTCTCCCATCTTTCCTCCTGCTGGCATCTTCATCTCTCCACTTCCTTTTCTGTCCACACCTCAACACTCCTGCTCTCTCTCTCACTCACTCTCATTTCTCTCTCCTGTTTTCTTTTGAGCAGCACGTTGAAGCCTTTGTTAGCTTTCTCTGGGGCTAGTTACAGCAGACATAGTTGAAATTCCTGCTGGATTGGAGAATGGAGGCAGACAAATGTGCTGCTGGGTTGTTAGACTGTTTGATTTCCCTCCTGCTCCTGGCTGGAGTGTCGGATCCATCCTTCAACATGAAAGTGTCCGCCTTGGATCTCAACTCCCATAATCATCATTGTGTCATTCTCTCTGTGCCCGGCAAGCAGGGGGATGTGTATCATTTCAGGAAGGAAACGGCAGCTGTGACCTTGGGAGGACAAAACTTTAACAAGGCTGTGTTAATATGAGGCACTCCAAACCTTAGAAACAAGGACGTTTAACCCCACAGGAATCATCGTAGAAATTTAAACGCAGATTTTCTGAGTTTTTCACTCTAGCAGTGCAGAGTCATTTGACTTACAATTACCTGACTCTTAAAGTATAGTATTTAAGTTTGCTGCTGCATAGCATTTAGCATGACTATGAATAAATTGCTGCCCATCACAATTTAATACTGAACTTTTGAATTCCACTACTGATGCTATTTGCCACCATTTCAAATGTCCATTTTAGCAGCTTTATATCTGATTTTTATTAAAGGTAGCTGTTAATTTGCTGGTGCTGCTATTTGTAATTAATGCAAACTCAACATTTCCTCCATCTGTTACTTATTTCTATCCCTTCAGCGGCTCAGGGATATAATCCCTTCTGTTCAATGAAAGACTTATGGGGTGAAACATCTGCAGGAATTGTTGAGTTTCATTAACAGCAGCTTAACACTGAGAATTAGCAGCAAAGTAAAATTAATCATCGACCAGGTAAAAAAATTTCTGTTCCAAAGAGTGACTCATAGCAGAATGATTGAAGTGTGATTTATGTTAGAAAGATTCATTCTCTATATTGACAGTGGATGTGTCTAAATAAGGTGCGAACCCTTCTCAAATGAATTAATAATTAATCTTATTTAAAAGTTTCTCTTTTGCAAATGTGTGTTTGCAAAAAAGTACTTTTTATACTTTTTGACAGATAAATAACTGAGCCGTGTAAGTAGCCGCGTGTAGTCCTGCAGCAGAACTCCACCTTCACTATCTTCGACTGAAAGTAGCAACACTAGACCTTACTTTGTTCTGAGGCCTTGAGGAACCAGTGCTTCACCTCCTACACATTCCAGTTTGAGCAGTTAGTCCTCCATTATGCAGATCTACTGCAAGATAGAGGACTAACCTTGCAAGGACTATCCTCAGCACCTCCAATCCAGATTGGTAGGAATGAGTTCATCTACAATCCTTGTGGGTACACGGAAGACAGGAAGAGGCCCTGTGGTAACAGACAAAGACAGAAAAGAAACGACTCCATGAAAAACCAGGACAAGGAAATGGGGCGATGAGAACTCGGTGTGTTTCAGCACTACAGTTTCCGTGGGAAAAGGTGAAGAATGAGAGAAGAGGATGCAGTCCACATCAGTAAAGAGTGGTTGATGCTACTTTGTTCCCATCTTGCACTCCCAGTATTTTAATGGGGTAAAGTAATATAATTTGCATTGCAGCCCAAGTTAAAAATAACCTAATGGTGCAGTGACATATGATGCTCTAGGATCACCGTCTGATTCCTCACTAATTTGAGATTAATTGGATTTATAAGAGTATGTGTTACCTCCTGCCTGTGCTTACTGTACTTCAAAGCTTCTGTTTGGAAAGGCAGTCAGTGTAATGATACACTCCAAAATCCAAAAGATAAGTGCTGATTTCCTCATTTTGTAGCTGACTTGTTAGTATGGATTATTGTTAATAACTTTCTTTGCTTTCATAATAAGTTTGATGTTTTAATCAAGGTATCCTATTTATTTACTATTCATTAATCAATTCCCTAATATTTGACCGATATTCCTACATGTCCACAAATATTGGATTAGTGTCCGACAGAATGAAGTCTTGACTATGCTCCATTGTGGACGTGGACAGCTGGAGACCCAACAAGCATGCAGTGATTCCTGTTATCCTCCTTGGAAATGCGCTGCCTGGGGCGGATGCGTAGTCGGTGCATTGTAATGTAAATTCCCTGTGGACAAAAAACAGGCAGGCACCTGGGTGTGCACAAAATTTACGCCGCTCATATTCAAGTGGATTTGTGTTTACTCACAGACAAGGAAAGTCGAGGCTTCAGATCACAGATAGACAAGTGGTAAATATGAGCTTCCTCCAAAGGGTATTTGGACTCGGGAGGAGCTCAGTAATTTTGGAGTGTCTCAAAGTAGTACTTATACTCCCTCGCACTGAAAGTAGCCAGGATAAACGGTAGAAAATAAAAGGGTATCTTCTCTATCAGCCTGTTGGTTAACAGTTCTGCAAGCCATATAAGGTTTAGATCTGTGTTACTGGGTTGGTTGCATGCCCTCAGTGGTATTTGAACCAACTGGTTTAAAATTTTGACATTTTAAAGGCTTCTGCTGTTTCTTTGTGCTTCTGAGTGGTGGGAAAAAACAAACCGAGGGCGGTGTCAGACAGCCTTAATTCTTAACGCCGACCTGAAATTATCCTGAACCAAACCGTCAGCCTTAACACGGCTGCTAATAAGAGCTCATCCCCCAGATTTCTTTCACCGGCCTCCTATGTATGTTTGTCTTCTCTCTCACATGGAGGCACAAACACACACCCCTCCTGCTGTGTTTGGACAGTACAGCTCACAATCTCCATCTCCAGCACGTGGCCAAATGGGGCCTGGGCTTTCTGTGTGTGTGTGTGCATTTAGGCTGCTTTCTGTATTGGTGTGTGTATGGGCATGTGCCTGGCTGCCCACGTTGACTGTAATGTAGCCTGTCATATATAGGTTAACACTACTCTCTAACCTACCCAGCCAGTCAAAGCTTGCAGATGAGAGGAGGAAGCCCAGTGGCCGCAGGCTCTGCGTAAGGCTGCAGTGCCTATCGACGGCAACCATGAACCGACTTATTGACTGGCCGTCTGGCTGACTTGCTGACTAGTTGTCTGTGTTGCTGCCTCTTGAGCTGGCTTTGCCTGTTCATCCTTAATCTGTTTGTCTATTTAAAGTCTTAGGTTTATTGTATCAGCAGGAACAGGGAGGGGGAGGCAATAAGTTGGATTTTCTTTCTTTTTCTTTCTTTTTTTTTTAAACTGCTGTTAAGCCCCCGTATTTAGTCGCCTGCTGATCCACAGGGGTGTCAGCCTGTCCCAGACTAGTAACATCAGAGATTGTGCAGGAGAAATGAGTAGTGGATTGCATGTTATTGTCATGAGATGGTGACTGCCATGTTGTCAGCTGAGCATGATGATGATGGAATGCATGAATAGTAACAACATTTTTTTTTTCTTTTCCCCTTCTCCAAGTATTTCTCACACACCTCGTTCACCACATTACCCTCCTCGCACTGATAGGATTACAGCTTCCTCTGTGCTTTTTAATTAATGGGTTAAATAGACCCCCTACTATGGACCTCGAAAGGGGCTGTGTGCGCATGTGGAGGGGAGAGATGGCAAGGTCATGTGACTTCATTTAGAACGGTATTAAAAAGAGCCCTGTGTCCTTTAGATTAGCGTGTGTGTGTGTATTTCAGGGTGGAGGCTGTTGAAAAGCCGAATTAACACAGCCACACTGCAGCCATTTGAGAGAGAGACTTTTCATATAAACCCAAGACTTCTAAATAAATGCATAAATGGGTCTAAATTGATAACTGGAGTCTTTATATTACTGTGTATTAAGCAAGTATGCTTCGTTTTGTTTCTATTAGAGGTATATTTAATGGTGCTTAGTGCAAAGAGAATGTAACAGTGGTAAAACAAGAAAAGGATTTAACCAGTCACCTATGAATGAATGTTGCTGAAGATAAATACAACATTCAGCGTCTTCTCCTAAACAGGAAAAATAAAAAAAAATATCTTGATTATATCTTTGTAATCGAGTTATGAGCTGTGCAGATACAGACATTCCTTTGCTATTCTGGGGTGTTTCAGAAGCAGTCATGCACACACATGCATGACGACACATCTGCTGCACACTACATGCATGCATACATTTGTAAGCAGTCAGGACCCTTCTCAGGCGCAAGGCAGCCATGTTGACCCTCATAAATAGGTCATGGAGCATACACACTGAGATTTAAAGTGCATATCACGATAAACAGAGCTGCTCTCTGGCATTGTTGGTGTAAGGCATGATGGTAAGGAAAATACCACGACTTAATTACTTGGATATGTTTCCCTTATGGAGGATAGGAGGTATTTTACTTTATATAGCTATAACACATGAAAGGGTGAAATGGTTCATCATTTTGATGGATCATCAAAATGTGTTGCCTCAAATATTGTTAAGTAAATTATTTCATTATTTTTATCTGTGTCAACAGCAAAACGAATGTGTGGCAAGTTTGTTAAAATGAGTTAAGTTTAGTATAAAATGTAACTGGTTAATTATCGCTTTAAAATTAAATCAGCAAAAGTGTTAAATTGCATTTCGCTTTAAAGTGACATAAGTATTTTTGTTTGAATGTTTGTGTAATCTATTAGCCTTAGCTGATGTGGTTCTGTTTTACTTAGGAGCCTCATGAAAACTTTTTTGCATAAGACTAAGTACACCCTTACTATTTCAATATGAATTAAGAAAGTAAGGAGCATCCAGGTGCTGCTGATGTAATGCAATTAATAAGCTGATCATTAGCAAGTGTGAACACCTTTTAATAAAGCAGATGATTTGGCAGTTCATTCGTCTATTCGTCATTGAAGTGCGCGTTAACACAATACCACAATCTTTTAAGGGATGGAAGATTGTCTGAGAAATTCACTCCAAGTTCAGACCGTGCAATGCACAGAGGAATCGCTAAAAATCCAGAGCTATATCTCCGACTCCTCTGGCCTCACTTAGAAATGTGAAATATTCAGTCTTTTTCTAATTGGACTATCTTGAACTTTAATAAGCATTACTCATTAAGAAGGGTTGACAGAAAAACATGGCAGCACAGCTCAGGTTTGCATCCACAAACAACGTCTGGAACAATGTCCTTTGGACAGATGTAATGCACAGTACCATGATTGGTAAAATCAAGAACAGCATATCAGAAGCACGGTAGTGGAGGGGTGATGATTTGGCCGTGTTTTGCATCCACTGGTTCTGGCCAGCTTGCAGTGAATGACTTGACCATGAACTCCTCTGTTTACCAAGTATTCTAGAGTTAAATGTGAGGCCATGTGTCCCAAAACTAAATGTTGGCCCAAATTGGGTCATGAAAAACAGGACAGTGATCCCGAGTATACCAGAAAATGAGCTGTGCATAAAAGAAAGCCTGCAGGCCTCAGTTGAGTAAACTGAAGTAATGCTGTGAAGAAAAACGAGCCAAAATTCCTTCACAAGAATGTGAGAGACTGATAAAGTCGTACAGAAAACAATTATTAAAGTTAAGGGTAATAAAAAAACCCGGTAAAGATGTCTCTGCGAGCCATTGACTCATCGGGTGGACTTTTAGTGGGATTACTGAAGGAAATGCTGCCAATCTAAAGCTACACTCATTCAGTAGAACAAATAAACTGTATGAAAAGTATTTGAGACAAATGTTACAGCAATATATAGATGCATTTGGCATTAGCAAATGTGAAATTAAGAATTTCTCTCTAGTTGCTCAAGGGCTGCCATTTTGTCATCGCCTCAGTTCTGTGACTCAAGGAAACTGGAATTTCCCTCAGGGGATCAGTAGATATCACATTAAATACACAAGACTTGTATAGTATCAATCTTTTATAACCTCTAACTAGCTGGTTGAACTTTTTTTTTTCTCTCCCTCCAATCAGTGTTGTTTATCTAAGCAAAGAACTTTACTGTTAAAACCTGGGAAATTATTAGCCATAAATGATGCAGACTCTGAGCTTGACAGCAAGTCAGCATGTCAGGCTTTCCAACGATGGGAAGCTACAAGTTGCTAAGGATTTGTCTGACTAATTATCTTACCAGTAGACTTAATTGGTGAATGTTTGTGATTAGGCTTGGTAACATTCACAGATGTGCAAATTGTTTGGATTGCTATCAGTTACTATGTGAAATGGTTCTGTGTGGATGTGGAATGTTTGGCTCCTTAAAACGTGTTGACACCTGTGATAATATAAGTTGTCATGCATGCGCCGTTTAACATCCCTTAGGCAACACTCACCGAGGGCACACAGCCTCTTGACTCTGCAGGCAGCATGAAGGCAATGATCACAGTTAAATATCACAGAACTGCTGATATGCAACGCCTCAGTGTAGCCTAGTGGGTATCAAATGCTTTCTGACATTCCCCAGTTCGAAGTAAAAAGTAAAGGGAAGCTCTTGTTTGTGCATTTTCCCTGAAATTGATATAAAATTAACTTTGCTTCACTCCTCCCCCGCTCTGGTTGTCCACGTCCCATCAACAGAGCCACTATGCCCCATCTCAGTGACTTTCCCCCACAGTTTGAGGACCGGTGGTGTTTCCCAAATGTTTAAATACTTCAAGAGCTTTGAATTTTAGTACTTTCATTTGGACCCTAGAAACTGTCTGAAACTTTGGTGCCACCAATGTTTTATTGTGATTGCTTTTATTCTGATTGTGGTTTCTTTTAACATGGTTATGGCACTCTGTTTATTTAAGCAAGGGTCTACTGTCACTCTACGGCTTATATACAGACCCATTCGATTACATAAAGCAATGATACAATGGCAATTCTTAGAAACAAAGAAATCTTCACCTGATATTTATCTTTGCTACAAACTTGGATTGTTGATAAACCCTATTCCATTTCTCCTACAGAAATCCCAAAGCCACAGTGCAGCGCACCAACAAGAAAGTGAACAATGACTCCACACTGCGCATCCAGAACCTTTCTATTCTCATCAGGCAGATTAAATCCTACTATCAGGTAAGATTTTACTACTTTGCTTTATCAAAGTTAAAAGTAGCCACAGTGAAGTGATTGTTAGGAGCTGTTTATTGCAGATATGTCATAAAAAAAATTTGGATTTAGTGATAAGGGTCAAAATCCCTTAAATTTAGCTCTTCATACATACCCCATGTTCCTTTATGCCTAAAACAGGAGTTGGCTTTTACCACCTTTACCACTTACAGTGGAAAAATGTATCAGTTAACACACCCGTCAAGTTTAGCTCAGCATACACACAGAATTAAATGGGTCCACACAAGCTCATGCCACATAAAGAGTTGGCTGTATAAACGGAGATGTATTTGCAGATGTGTATGTGAGTGATGTGGTATCAGCCTCCATCCAGATGTCAAAAGTGGCCCAGTAAATTTAAAGAGACGTCAGGAATGTAAAACAGTGATGTGGTTACTCGTCTATAGTGTCTGCTATATATTTTGTTTTTCTTTTTACATTTTTAACTTAAATCTGCTTATATACCATTTCCCTCTTGAACAATTTTCTTAATTTTAGAGAGCTTCATCCGACAGAGAGAAAAATAAGGCAGTTGTCCTAATATTGACTCAATCTGTGTAAATGTCTTAGAAAAATGAGGAAAGCTAACTTACTGCCTAAAAGATACTCTTATAAACTTTGGTCAGAGGTTTGAAGTTGATATAAGTAGACCAAGTTACGCATACTGAAGTAGATTACTGCTTAGCATGTTATCAGGTCTTTATACATTTCAGTTTCCGTTCATGGTTAATCATTACTTGTGAATCTACAGTCTTTGCAGTTGATCATATCAGTAAATAAAGGCTCACACTTAGTAAATACTTTATCAAATACTGCAACACTATACTATACTGCTGAGTTACTGTCTGCTGCTCGTCAAATACATTTCATTGCAATGTTGACCCTGTGCTAACTTGCATATGACTGACAAAACTGAAAAACTGAACTGAAAACACATGTGGTGAACTGGTCACAAGCAGTAAATCCCACTAATACTGTGATATATTTGATATATTTGTGCATACTCACGCTGGATAATCTCTTGACTGCTTGCATATGTGGGACAACACATGGTTGATTTGTGCCGAACAACTTTGGTTTGCAGCCCACTTCCAAGTGCGGATGCCAGATATTTGAATCTGTAATCCTCCCCTATCTCTGTGGTAGAGTGTACATTTTTTCTGCTTATCAGTGCAGATAATATAAAGTTTAGTTGGCCTAGAATGATATTTTCAGCTGAATTAATGCACGACACAAAATGGTCTGAACACTTTTTGATATTCTTTAACATATGTTGAGACACCCGGTGTTTCCAAGAAATACTGGTGAGCATGACAGTCATGTATTTTTCTGTATCATGCAGTTTAAAATTTAAGGTGTTAAGATGAGGTAGGGTTACTTAATTTCAGTGTTTTTTGTTTTTTAAAGTGGATGTTCTTTAACTTGAGATAAATTCATGTATCTAAAAGGACAGAACACATTAATCAGCATTTCTGTGAAACTACCAGTGTCACCCAGCGTTCCTGTGGCAAGATGTTTTTAAAAATGTTTTGGTTTTTTGTAATCTTTGGAAAACAGTTTTGTAATATAGGTTGATTTATTGCCCAACCTTAAATGCATAAGTTGCCCCATGGTAGGTTGCTGTTACAGTTGTGTAGTTTTTAGCGTGCTGTCCCACAGCATTCCTCAGTGTCTGCTCCGTATTGTTTATAACGGTTATGTATGTGTGTTGTGAAACCTGCAAGGTTGACAGATTCGGAGAGAATATGATTCACATTGTTGCTGGAACTGTGTTTATGGTAATCAGGAGTTGTGTGGGCCAACATGCTGTTGCAACAGTGCAGTGAGTTCAGGAATGCTGATCTAGCCAAGCAGTCAACCTGATAGACACAAATTCCCACACTACAGGTTTAGGATTGACTTGTATCCTCATGGGTTGTGAGTGTGCTGGGCTTGTGTAAGAATTTGTCATTAAAAAACTGCCATTTCTAATTTCTGTTGTAAAGTCTGTTGTGCAGACTTTGACATTATAAGGCCACAAAAGTTCCAGTGGGCATCTTTAAAAGGACTTGCCAAATTATGTGCCATAGAATCAATGTGTGCCAGTTTCCTCTGAGGTTCATTAATGACTAGCAGAGTAAATGAATGATGAGATGACAGGAAGGGTTAATGACATTAACTGGAAGTGACAAAATCTATCCTCTGTTTTTAACATCCTGGATTTGGGCTTCAATAATGCCCCCATCTTCCGGGAGGGAGATTAAAAATATATGTATTTAGTTGAGTGCATGCACAATATACAGATATCTGATTTACTTTACATTGCATTTGTAGTCAGGTTTGTCATTTTTCCAAGGTGTTCAACACATGATGCAGCATGTGCTTCCTGCTTATTTATATTAATTTTAAAAAATCCTTTTCTGAAAAATGTAGCTTTTTGTGCAGATTTAAGTACAAACCCTGCCTACTTGTGTGGGATAATTTGTTGCACTAATATGACACAAATTCAGTTCAAGACCTTGCTAAACATAATGTAAGTAAACGGGTGTTGTTTTGGGTATATAGTACTGTGTAATCTGTGTGGTCGTTAGCTTTACGTGAATGTTGTAAGGAAACAGTGCAACTCTTGTATGGCCATGGCGTTTGATTAATCATCCCTGTTTAGGGCTGTTCGATATAACGATATATATCGGATGACGATAGAAAAACGTCTATCGTTTCATTTTACGCTATCGTTTGTTTCGTGGTGTCGCAAAATAAACTGTTTATGGCAATATTTTTTCATCATTTTGATGGTCACTGTAGTGGCTATATTAATTTCTTAAAGTTCTCTCTTTCTCTTATATTTAATATAACCACACTACGGACGGACAAGCGCTTGTTTTTTATGCGTTTTCGTTAGCAACAACGACGGTAAAACCACGGCGTGTCCGTTTGTTTATTTTCCACATAAACCTTTCACAATAAAGCTCAAGATCCTGTTGAGGCTTTTCAAAATAAAACGAGTCACGTGAAAGATGCAGAGTATTTACGGATGAGAAGCAAAAAAGAGCCGCCAGGTGCTAAAAAATAAACCTTAGACTCAAACGTTAGAACAGACTTTTCTCCGCAGCATGCTGTGTAATAAATACTTACAAAGAAAACAGTGGCCGTTACAACTTATGTCTAAAAATGTATAGTTCCATGCATCAGCTAAAACACTCGACTCCAGGTACACGACGCCCAGCTGGAAACACTTCACGCAAGTCGAGATGCCCGAGATTCACAGAATTTACAGGAAATGTTACATTTTTGCAATTTATATCGTTATATCGACGATAGATTTCTTAATATCGGGATATGAGATTTTTGTCATATCGCACAGCCCTATCCCTGTTTGTATGGGTGTTGTTCTTTTGACCTCCTAGTCACACCATTGTTCAGCCACTTGTGTCTGCAGCCTCAGACTCTCGGAGACCACCTACAGGCTTAAATCCCTCAAAGTTCCCTGCTGTCCTTGTGTGTCTGACTGCCCCTATGATGACCTATTAGGGATTTAACTGACAACGGAAGGGTTATGTGTAGGATGTAATTACCTATTTAAGTGAGCATTTTAGTCATTTTGATTTGTGTGGTTTTGGACATATGTTATCTTGGTTTTTTTTCTTCTTTTTTCTTTATAATTTTAGTTCATTAGCAGCTTAAAAGAAATAAAACTAAAGTGTCCATGAGGCTGTGTGTATTGTATTTAATAAAAAATAGTGAGTCTGAAGTAGTCAAGTCTGAATGAGATTAATTCTATATTTGTTTAGATGAAAATGAGAAGCGCATTTTTTTGTGTTCTTTTAATCTCTAATAATAGCTAAACGGTTTATGTGTGCATGTGTTTTTTCTGTGGGAAAGCACGTTGGATGTTAAATTAATCAGTGGGTTAAAGATTAAACAGTCATACCTGTTGAACATGCTAGGCTTTTCTTCCCCTGCAGCGCTGTTCAGAAATTGAGAAGCAGTTCATACGTATACCATATTTCCTGTTTATGCTCCTCAGCAGAGTTTCAGAGCCATCCAGCAAAAAATGTATCCATGTATAAATATATATGATCATACTATATTTGCACACATGCACAGTTTGTGCACTAGGCCACAGACTTCTGGAGCAATGAGGAGGAAAATGACTTTGATAAATGGCCTTGCTGTGGTCTCCATTTCCTCTTACTGGTTTCACATTTCTAGAGACACATGGAAGAAGATGGTACCTTTCAGGTCTTAGGCTAATGGTGTTAGCAGCTTTATATTTACTGTAGCACTCAGCACTTTGGACGAGGATGCGGCATGCTTGGCTGCTTCCTATGATTCAATAAATTGATCTTGATCTTTGAGTCTGTGTAGTGGAGCATTGGAGGAACTCTGAGTAATTCAGCAACAAGAACTCAAGGCAGTTCAGAGAAGCTTTTTAAACAGACGTGCCCTGGTGACTGTGCTGCCGTCTTTATAAGCAGCACAGTTCATGTCCGGGAGGAAGGAGGAGGGAAGGACTTTATTTGGTCAGTCAGCAAGGGTTCAAATTTAATAATCTCCTCGTGTCAAGAGAAATGCAGTTATTAACTTTTTTGATGGCAGGCAGTTGTATACCTGGGATTTTCCTTTGTCCCTTTCCTCACCCCTTTGCCTCTAGGAGATGTAATCCTAGGAGCGTGTGTGTAGAAGCTGCGAGAAGTGAGCAGGCAAACAAGAAATTCAGTAATAACGGCTTTCATTTCAAAGTATCCCTGTCTTGGGCTGTGTTTGAGTATAAGGGTTGTCTTTCAATGTCGTGTCATATTTGTGAGTCTTTGTCTCTGTTATTGTTCTGGTAAAGTAGATTCTGTAGGAGGAGGTTGATGTCTAGACGGGCTTCAGGCTTTGATTTTTAGAATCTGGTGAACATATCAAGGTTGAGCAGCTGTGCGTGTGTGTGTGCGTGTGCGTGTGCATGCCTTTTCATGTGAATTTAATGTTGTGAAGAAGCAGACGTGGTGATTGAAGCAGCACTTTTTTCTTTTTTTTTCAAAGTAAGCAAGGGGTGGAAATTTTCATTCTGGTAATTATTACATTGCTTTTGAGTAGAATATCAACTTTCCTGGTACAGAGTCCACTGACTTTTCCATTGCACTGATGGTCAGTCCAAATATAGTCCAGGCCTCTTTTTAATTTAGTGGCCTTGGTTTGGCATTCTTAAGTGGGATGTAAGATGGAGCCTTCAGCTGAAGTCTTTGTGCATGTACTGGCTTTTCTCAGAGCTAAGTGAATCCCTTTGTCCTGGTTTATGAAACTGGCTCAGACACCATGTGCTGTCATTCATAGTCAAACATAATCATTCAAACTGATGGAAGGGATTATAATTTTTTTCCTCAAGTTAGGAAAATATGTACTTTTGTAGTTTTTCATTAAAATGTATAAATGGCACAAATTATTAGAACTTGCATTGATTTACTTAGTGCACATTTTGCTTCTATCCTTTGAGTTTTAGACGTTACATTTGAAAATAAGAGTGTTTTTGTCCCCTGTTTGCCTCTGCTTTGGTTTGGGGTGTGGTTTAAAGGCTGGGAGCTCTGTTTTGACTCTTTAAAGAGTAACAGAGGACACCATTGATGCAGAGTGTGCCTGGCCCCAAAGCTCTGCAAGGTTTTTTTTGCAGACTAATTCACGATAAGTTATCTGGCCTTCATTGCATGTTTAACGGTGATCTGTAAGCACTTTAGCAGCGATCAGCAGTTTTAAACTCCTTTCAAACCCTTTATGTCACATTTTCTCTTTGCTGTTGTTTCAAAAGAGCATTTGGTGTTTGAATTTGTAATCCAAGCTTCAGATGTTTTATCCATCAGCTAAACCTGAGAAAGCATAAGGGTGAAACCTTTGAAATTGTGTGGCTGGCTTGACTTCAGCAACACAAAGTCACTTGACTTTTTTTTTTTTTTTTTTTTTTTTCCCCCAAAGCTGAGGGAACATGCTTGTGAAATACTCCAATTCACCAGACTTTCCACACACTTTGTGCATTATCAAACTTTACAGCTTTGGTTCAACCCTGGTAGAAATTGGGTTTACTAAGTAGTTGCTTAATTTTGGAGGCTGCCTTTTCTTGATGATATATAACCTCACAAAAATACTCTTTTACCAGTTCAGAGCAAGCTTGAAAAACAAATAGGATACACACTCGCCATCACAGATGGATAGATAATGTTTGCATCTTTCTTGTCGTAGCCTTTGCCTCAAGATACTGATTATGTTTTATTGCTTTCTGCTAGAAATTGTACTGTATTTGTATATTTTCACCAAGTCTGAACTTACTCACACAGTCCTTTCAGCATCAGTCATGAGCAAATCAGTTTATTAGGGCATGTGCTTGTAGCTGCAGGCTAAATGTGCTTTGTCATGCATACTCACATGCTGGCTATTCTGAATAAGTCCTGTTGATTATGTTAGTTTAATAGCTCAGTTTTTGAACTCTTACACAGGTAGCAGTCAGTCACACATCACTCTAGGGATATGTAATAAGGTTTGGAGTTGATTCATATTGATCTGTCTGGCTCAAATCATGAAATAAACCATCATTTCTTTTTTTTTTCTGTTCCCAAAACAATAACTTGAAAGAAAATTGAAGAGTCTCAAAAACTGACAGATGCCAGACAGCATGATTAAGTCGCTAATCAGATTACCTGACTATACAAATAAGAACCTAAAGCTTGATTTATATCATTCACTGAATCCCTTGGAGGTTACACTGTAATGGATAGTGTTGGTGTTTACATTTCTCTGCAGTCACGCGCAACACTGAGGTGGTTATGCTGGCTTTGGAGATAATAAATATTGAAAAATGCTCATACTTATATTGAAAAAGGGCAGAAGAATTTAGAACAATTTGTCTATAGAGGCTGTCAGAGTTAGGAAAATGAGAAAAGACGTGAATAGACTGGAGGGAGGGGGCAGTCATCGTCTTATGGCTCAGCACACTGAAGTAAAAATAAAATGGCAATGATCGCAAGCTGATGGCACAGGTTGCCTGGTAGGAAGCAAGTGATCTGCAGATAGTTGTGGTCCTCGACTGCAGTCACGCTCGGATAGATTAGCAACAGTTTGCAAAACATTGTCATCTCATTTATAAATGCAGACAGTGGGAATCAGTCTTCACCAATGAGCTCAACTCTTTTGCATAGTGTTTCTTTTCACAGAAAAGTGGTTGCTAGTTGGTTGGATTCTGGTTATTTTACTATATCAAAACACTGTTTATAAATACAGATTGCAGATGTTGCAGACCTGGTTCCTGTCTTCAAAACAACAGTTTCAAAAGCAAATTGACTGTACATTACACATGGCCCCCAACTGTCAAATTGAAGCTGGCAGTTGTTTCAGGTTTGCAAAACCCCGGTATTATTACTTTTCTGAGAGAAAGTGCAGAGGTCAACATAAATCCCAGGGGCCAGAATCAGCCTGGCAAAGACTTAATCCTACCTGCTGAACAGCTTTTTCAAATATAAGGGAAGGCATACATTTTTGGACTTTTAACTTTGAAATAAAATTATACTCCACAGTAGATGGGTAACAAAAAAAACAACAAATAACAGAAAAGTTCCTGCCATTCACTGAATACAGTAGAAATTTCAGTTTTATAAATATGGGACAGTCTGAGCAGTGAGCTACCGGAAATTGTACCAGAAACTGTTTTTTAACTTGAGGATACTCAAAAATAAATAAAAGTTTGATTAAATTTCTGATTTTCTGGTTTCACTTTCATGTTGATAGTTTTCTGAGTAATGTCAAACATCAAAGAATGTCAAAGAAATATTGTAGTGAATGTCATCCAGGTGTCACCTTTTGCCACTGGCTTTCTGGTAGGCTGCTTACTGTAAACAAACCCATATTTTGAGATGCATGAGTCAGTAAACGAACCCACTTTTTTTCTTCAGATTTTATGAAGGTTGGTATTAAGTGTTGTTCCATTTTAAACCCAGAACCTCTCACCGATCACACCAAATAATCACAGCCTTCAGTGGGAACTGAACATTAGCTTGCCAGTATGACATCCTCTGCTCCTCTGCGTGCACATTGATCTGCAAGTGTTTGTTTGTGCTTGTGGATGTGCCTAGTAAGATAAAGCATAACAGGAATTTGTGGCAGTTAAATGCAGAGACAGTTCCTGTATGCTAAAAGGGAGATATTTATAGATGATGCTGTTTTTAAGGGGAAACTAAGAGCTAGGTTCTTCTTTTTCTATTACTGAACTAAGGCATGTCTGTTATGTCTCTGCTGGACTTGCTGAAGATAAGAGTGACATTTTATTGGAAGCGTCAGTGAACAGTTGCACTTTTCTCAAACATAAATGTGGAAAAAGCCCACTGTGTCTTTGAAATCTCCAAAAATTCAATTTTCAGCAACATATTTACACAACCACTCAGGTTTACTGCTCCAAAACTGTTTGGCACATTACAGAATTGACAACAGAAACAACCAAGCTAATTTGAATTATGCATCAAAGAGCAATAATTGCTACAAAGACATCTGTGGCATCAGACAAAGTTTTCCAGTCAGTGTAAAGCACAGCCCTAAGGATGACTGGATAGTGGGTGGTGGGGCAGGGCTTCCCCAGCCCACCTGCCAACACCTTTGAGACAAGCAGCAGGATCAACCCGTTCACTCGTTCTGCCTCGGGGCTCTCTTGTTAAAAGCACTCTAGCTGATGGATACCAGCAATGAACAAAGGAACTGGGCACTAATGGTGCGTTTGCCTCCTCCTCTTCATGTAAATGATGATCTGTCCATCTGGCTATCAGTGGACCCTGACTGCTGCTCTTTTCATGGTAGTTTTTATTGCCAAGAGTGAGTGTTGATTTTTATTTCTTTCCTAAAATTCAGTTGTTTTTGCATGCAATCACTCTCTGCAAGGCTCCACTGACAATAGTAGTAAAGTAATTTTAATAAAGTGTTCATTAAAAATAATTCTCAAACCTTTTTTGTGGATTTTTACTCAGTTTGATAAGCTGTCAGTTCAGGTAAGCTGTTTACTTGTTAGTTTCTCTGTGAGACCATCAAAGTTTATTTTTGTTCTCCTCTTGAAATATTACTTTGACCAATAAGCTCACAGAATTATGTTGGCTTGCCCCTTGTTCTAGAGGGTGCAAACCTCTTAAGTGTACCTACAGCTCTTTTAGGCCTCTTACAGACATGAGATATGAAACATTGCTGACTTTATTCAGACGTGGCCAGAACGGTGAAGAGTGAGCCATGGTACATGAGGTGTAATTCATGCAGCTATTTTATTATTATTAAAACTTGTGTGTTGAAAGTAACTTGTCTTTCTTTCTTTCTGTATCTACTTCCCCCCGGCTAACTCATTCATCTCTCACACACGGTGACAGCAGCAGAGATAAACTATGAATAAACTGGCCTAATAAATGACTGCAAAACGCATCAGTCTGGATTTTTATCATACCTTGATGGATGGATGTGACTTTCCTGTTTGTCTTGGGAATTTTAGCTCCAGCTTTATCTCATGCGGTCTTCCCTGGTCGACAGCCGTGAGACTGTTACTGTTTAAATTTTTACCACGAGGTCAACTTATCAAGAAAAGCTGTGTTATTCTTTAACATTGCTAATGACACACAGTTACATTTGCCTGACTGCAGATGATTTAAACTATAAGGCTTGATGGTTTCCAGAGTCCCATCAATAGTTTGACTTGCTACAGAGAAACTTCACCTTCTCCCCAAAAGCGACTGTAGGGTAAGGCCTCATTTAGACTTCTGTAGGTAGTCTTTGCAGAACCTATGACACAACCTATGTAAGGTCCTTATATAGGTCCCTCCATTTCATTTGACCCTTCACGTCTAATCCTGTAGTTGGCGCATTCTCCATCCAGGAATTTGCTGACATTTTTGAGTTCTTATGTGAATGCTATGAATATTATTCCTTATATTGAGGCGATTATTGCTATTCTCTCACTGATAAATTCAAAAACTACTGCAAAAAAGTAGCCAGAAATACACTGGAAGAATCAACGGTACTGAATAGGCTAATCACACACTCACTGATGTAAATACCTGACATGTCATTGCACTTCTGGGGAGGTCTACATTAGGTTACACCAAAGGTTACAGCATAGGGTTTTCAGAGGACTTTGCAGTTACTATGTAGCTATGTAACAGTGTGATATGTATACATACCCAGGACCACTGCTGTAATAAGTTTTAAATCACCAAGGTGATCATTTAGACTTAAAGAGGAAACCTTAATGTCACTGGATTAATTCAAATGTGTAAAAATGGCTTTACCACATTGAACAACAGGAAAAGCTTTTCCTGCATTGATTTGGTCAGTGGGGATGTTGTGTGATCTGGCGTTTAAAGTGCTTGGTGTGTGTGCGTTAGATATGAGAGAAAGCGGAAGCATGGTCCTTCCCATTGTTGTTGGTCGTAACCTTTTCAAGTTCATAATCTCTGCAGTTTTTCTCTGCAGAGGTGTGTGTGTGTGTGTGTGTGTGTGTGTGTGTGTGTGTGTGTGTGTGTGTGTGTGTGTGTGTTTACGCCTGCTCCTGAACATTTACTGTACCACGTGCTTCAGACTCTTGAGCATGGGGAGAATAAATCCATCTCCTCATTTCTATGGTAACACTCCACTCTGCAGAATGGGTGTGATTCAAGCTTTCAGGGCTCAGGCAGCATGTGTACAAGCACACACATACTGCACAATTAGTCCCCTGTTAAAGCTCTGCCGGTAGCGGAACTTGTGCTTGGGTGGAGAGATGGAAGGTGTGAGTGTTGAGAGGGCTACCTTAACAAAGAGCAGTCCTGTGTGACCAAAGCACAGCCAGCTTATGACCTCTCTATGGACAACACTGAACACACACAGCAAACTTGCACACACACTGTAATGTGTATTTTCGCATGGCTTTCGCAGCTCGAGGTGCAAATCTCATCTGCAAGAAGATTATCTCCATTCTCAGCACGTCCATCACTGACCTTGAGCTTTAGACAATAGAGGAGTCTGCAGATCTCAAAATTATCATCTGCCTCGCAATTTTCTTAATGTATTCTATTGTACATGCTTTGGGTTTAGCTTACGTTTCAATTGAGGATGTTTTTGCTTCACCTATCAGAGGAAATGGCTCAATAATACAAAGGGAAGGAGGAAGTGCAATATATTTTTAAGTATTTCCACTTTTTGTTCACACATACTACATAATGACAACTGTGTGTGCAGAGAGAACATGCTGAGGGAGTATATTCCAAGGTTTGGGTGGATGCATGGGGGTGGGTGTGTGGATAAGCTTCCACTTAACCTGTACCTCATTTTAGCAACCTGTCTAAATGTCTCTGTAGGATGCAAGAGCAGCCAGTGTTGAGGAGCTGTGGATCCTGATGAAATCAATAATACAGCAATATAGTGTCAGGATAGGGGGATGGTGGGGTAAAGAAAGATGAGAAGGGAGGAGGAGGAGGAGGAGCCCAGCACTGCGTGCCTGGAGTGAAAAGTGATGGAATCAAAGCTGTAGCTCTCTTTCTTTCATTTCTCCCTCTGACATTTTCCCCCCTTCCTCATCACACATGCCTCTTCAATGTCTGAATAACGTCTCTTTTTTCTTTTTTTAAATTTAGTTTAAATGATTGGCTATTCCACATTCCCCATGTGTGAAATGGAAATGATTAGACATTTGTAGTATTGGAGGCTCTCATATTGACTCGGCTAAGGACATTTCTGCTGTCACAGTTCGGATAAAGCACTGAAGGCTTTCCACGTGAAATCTGTATGAGAGTAAGTGTGTGTGCACATGCATCCCTTGGTGTTTGTAGCACATTGCCATGACATGCTCACTGTGATGGCTGGTCTCTCTCCTGCCATGTCCATCATGTTTTATGTATGTGAGCTAAGCCTTTGCCAGCTAATCCAAGATGCATATTAGGCTACTGTAGTTTAGTTTTTATTATTTGCCTCTACTTAATCCTCGAACTATGCTATTACTCATGCTCTTGAGGGGAAAAAAGTCCATTTAAATAGCACCATACTTGAAAGCGCTGGACCTGATCTTACCTATAACATCTATACCTTGTCAGAAACCTATAGTCTACATACCCTACACCTCCCTCCCACAGTCTGGGTAAAATATATGAAACTGTGACTGTGCCATGATGTTATACTGTGAACATTTCCCACACATTTAGTCTGCGTGAATGCTGTCAAGCTACAGTCTTCTTCTTTTTTTTCTTCTAAGTTATAATGTCAGCTGCAGACTTGTTACTAAAGAGATGTAGTGCACGGTGTCTTGAGTTTTTTTGACAAAGCTCCAAGCTAACACCCAGACATATCACAAGATCAAAGACTACGAAGTGTTCTTCACTGTCAGTGGGGGAAGAACAGAAGGAAAAACTGTCCACGGTGTAGTTCATTCTTTTGTAAAGTCTTTAACAAAGCAGAAGAGGAAGTTGGGTGATGAATCAGTGAATGAATCAGCTGTAGTGCCAAATCACAACATGGGTCATGAAGAAGAGTATCAGACTATGACAAAGGTAATGCACCGAGACAAATCCATCAGTATTAGCTGGTTTTATGCCATAGAAGCTGCAAATTAATGACATAATTAATATAGCAAACTTAACATATTGTAGCACAAACTTTGTGAAACACATTAGGATTGGTGAGTCCCAAATATTGGGTGACAAGAGAGGAAAAGGGATGCTGGAGTTTTTTTTACCACTTCCAGATTGGCTTTACCAGCGAGAGCGCACCAACTGGTAGTTAACCTCATTCACATATACCAGTGATTGACTTGGTTGCCATTATCTGTAAATATGGGCCAGAAGTGGGTTGATTTGTTAAATGACTTAACAAATAAGACTGTTTTATAATATCTATTTCTCCATAGTTATTTATGTTTACAAATGATCAGTGGAAACATTCTAATAAATTAAAGTAACAAAATGATTATATAAATCCAGGTCCTTGAAAAGTGAAAGTTTGCCTTTGCAAATGAAATGCTATACTTGAAGTGTGAACATAAAGCACTAAACTCAGTTGTCATTACTTTGCATGGTTGTCATGAAATGAGAGTGCGAGAAAACAGAGCTTGCAAGGCGAACACATGCTAGCATGGAAGGGGACAGGTGTGAGCATGAATGGATGAGGAGCAGCGGTCAGCAGTGGGACAGGTGGTTGTAGGAAAAGAAGTGTGTTTGTGTCAATCTAGTAAATGGCTTCTTTAGTTAGTTAGTTAGTACTTGCAAATGCTCAGTTGACCTTATAAAAATCATGTAATGCTGGTGTTTTACCATCAAAAAGGCACAAGACTTGTCTGCTTTCCACAGCAGCAAAGGCAAAAATATTTTTCCCCAGGCTGAACTTGTGGTACTATATTAAACAGCAATGGAGTGAGTCTGAAGTGTAGCTCTGTGTGTGCTTATTCACTCTGAATACCAAAGAGATAATAAAGCAGAGTGCCCAAAATTTCCCCAAATTTTAGACAGTGACTCTAGGCTCTGTAGTTTCCTTTGATGCATATTTTGGCTTCTATTTTTGCCCTTTAAAATCAGATGAATTTCACCCAAAGCGGCTGTCATGAGTTCTACATGGTGAATTGGCTGTCAGGCACACCAAATGCCTCTCTGTGCGATGCCAACTGTGGGCGTCTGAGATACGCTGATTATTCTGTCTGACGCTTGTTGAGTCAATCTGTCTCAGCCTTCAGACGTTATGGCCGTTTGGTCGCTTCGGCCTGGAACAGCCAGACATTGGTCACTGTTATTGCTCCATTTTATCATTGTTATCAGTGTTGTATTTGCCATTACCACATTTGTTTATTGCTAAATATATACTTGTGAAATGCTATAACATTTATTGCTATTTACAAAAAGCACGCAAAGTTATAATTTCAGAAATGCAAATTATATGTAGGCTTTTCTGGAAATTGCTTTGGAAATGTATGATGACTCCTTTCGTTCCTCCGTGCATGCTCAGACACCAGTGTAGACAGAGGAAGAGAGACATAGCAGCTAGGGTCACTGCTGTTATCACCACTGGGATGAAACCATGGCAACCATGCTTCGGACCTAATAACCATTACTGCCTGTTACTGCGACCCCCTACTCTCACCTTTACCCCATTTAAGTGAAGCGTCTCTGTGCATCATTTTCTGTTATCAAGTTATTAAAGGAAAATTAGTGAGTCTAATGTTCTTCAACTAAAATATTACAGTCTAAAAAAAAGACAACAACAAACTAAGACCATGTGAACCATGTTGTTGTGCTATTTGATGACAGCCAAAAATCAAAATCACAATTATTTTGGTCATATATTCGACTTAAGGAACATCATCCATTAACTCATTTAAAGTATTAATGCTTTTTCTGCAGGTTTGTGTCCTCTAATTAAAGGCTTCCTTTCTTGGCTCAAGATAAACTTCACAGTGGAAAAACAATTGTTTTTGTTCATGTTCGTCGTTAAGGTTGTAACAATTTTCCAAAGCTACCGTTTAACATTTTACTTCAGTTTTTCTTTAGAGGGGATGGGAGGGCAAAATAACGATTTTGGCAATAAACTTGTTTACTCTGATATATTTCCAGTCCACTCATTATCTGACCAATCCTTAAACACAGGTATCCACATGGGTATCTCAGTTTCAGTTTCAGTTTTATTTGTCATGTGCAAGTTAGCACAGGGTCAACATTGCAATGAAATGTGTTTTACAAGCAGAAGACAGTCACTCAACAGCATGGTACAGTAGAAGAAAAATAAAATAAAATAGTAATCACAAAAATAGTGATTAAATAAAGAAAATCTTGAAAAGGAATATGACGGGGGGAGGGGGGGCGGGGGGCGATGGGATATTGCACAGGAATGAGCAGCAGTACAAACTGAACAGTACAAAGTTTTTTTTAGTGGTAGTAAATTATTACAGTATTGCACTTTTTAAATATCAATATCAATAAAGTGGAGTAACCAGTGCAGATTAAACAGAGTATTTGTGAAGCTGCAGGGTAGCTTCTGAGTGCGTCCTGTGGACTGTGTTGTGTGTGTTTAAGTGTTGTGGTTGAGGTGTCGTATGGCTTGATGGTAAAAACTGTTTTTAAGTCTTGTAGTCTGAGCAGACAGACTCCTGTAACATCTGCCAGATGGTAACAAGGAGAACAGCTGATGTGCTGGGTGGCTGTGGTCCTTGATGATGCTGTGTGCTTTACGGAGGCATCGCTGAAGATAAATGTCCTGAATGGCAGGAAGCCTCATGCCAGTGATGTGCCCTGCTGCCTTCACCACCCTCTGTAGTGATTTACGGCTGCTGGCAGAGCAGCTTCCGTACCAAACTGTAATGCAGCTCGTCAGCAAGCTCTCGATTGCACACCTGTAGAAATTTGAGGTGATGTTGGCATTCATGCCAAACTTCCTCAGCCTCCTCGGGAAATAAAGCCGCTGGCGAGCTTTCCTGATAGCAGTGTCTGTGTGAAGGGTCCAGGAGAAGTCCTCGGTGATGTTGACTCCAAGGAATTTGAAGCTGCTGACCCTTTCGACCTTGATACCGTTGATGTTGTTGGGCTGGTGTTCACTGACTGGTCGCTTCCGGTAGTCCACTATCATTTCTCTAGTTTTGCTGATGTTGAGAGTCAGGTTATTTTCCAGACACCACTCGTACAGTGCCATCACCTCCTCTCTGTAGGCCGTCTCATCGTTGTCTGTGATGAGGCCTATGATGGTTGTGTCATCCGCAAACTTGATGATGATGATGTTGAAATCGTGTTTAGCAACACAGTCGTGTGTGAACAGGGAATAAAGGAGGGGGCTAAGCACACAACCCTGTGGCGTACCTGTGTTTAGGATGAGTGATGAGGAGGTGTGCTTACCAACTCTCACCACCTGGGGCCTGTTTGTGAGGAAGTTTAGAATCCATCTGCAGATTGGTGTTCCCAGCCTAAGGTCGACGAGCTTCGTGGCAAGTTTTGAGGGGATGATGGTGTTAAATGCCGAACTGTAGTCGATGAAGAGCATCCTTGCATATGTATTCCCTTTCTCCAGGTGAGTGAGGGTGGTGTGCGTTGCCAGGGCGATGGCATCCTCTGTGGCTCTGTTTGTACCACACTACATGAAGACAAAATTGATATATTATTGTCATTTGTATCTTGATTATTAATTATTGCACCCTTAGCAAACAATGGAATGGAAAATCATAATTAAATATAATTATTTGCACAGCCCTAGCTTTTTGTTATAGCTCGTTATTTGTCAGTCTTTCAGACTATGCGGCTATCTGTTTAAAACCAGATGTGAGAAATGCACTGAACATCTGTCACCCCATCCTCTGTATACCTTCCTGTGTGAAGCGGCGGTTCTCTCTCTCTTCATCAATCCAAACAGCTGACAAAGGTTGTCAGAGCTGCTGCTTCTGCTGCGGGAGTCTGATAAGGAGAATAGTGCTGAAATTGTGTTTGCAACTTACTGAATAAATTTCCCTTGACATGAAAGATATACTGGCCCATACATGTTCCTCAAACTGCAGCCATGTGTACAAACAGTTATATGGAGATGGGAAAAGCTGCACTGAGATTTTGAAGCAAATCTAGAAATTTCTTGTGTGTACATAAATATATGCATATTTTCACCTGTCTTTTAGCGATATCTCAGTAAAGAGAGCCTATTATTGAAAACGTGAAGATGGCCAAAAGTTTTTTAGTTCCTATTATATCCTATTGTGTAGTTTCCTAAGCTATACAAGGGATACAGTTTTGAATTCATCAGCTGAATGTAGCTGGTTGATTATTTTGGAAATGTTTCAAAGCAGCAACAGATGTGGTTCTATTTTTAGCCAAACCCACCAAGTGATGCCAGTTTTGTTTTCTTCTTCTACGGTGAGGTCGCAGAGTATGTATAGAGCAGTTAATTACTGCACACGCAGAACTTCTGCAAAACCCTTTACTAAATAAGCCTCGTTGTCATGACTGCAGCAGTGCACTGCACAGAATAGTCGACTATCAGGGTCACATGAGTTCAAGTTGTTCTCTGCCATCAGGTAAGTATGAAATATTCAAGTTAGCTGACCTTTATGTATATTCTATTTAAAGAAACCATCTCTTCCTTTGCATCAGACACGTGGTTTAGGGTTGGTTTATGCTGCTCTAAAAGTTTAGACCATGAACACTGTGGCAGTTTGGTGCATTACAAACTGTACACAGCTATCTACCAAATGGTTAACTGGGACTATTTTTTTTTTCCTTTTTGTGCATGTGTAATATCTTCAAAGTTACAAAGCCCATGTCAAAAGGAATTGTCTACTTCAGAAAATACTAGTTGTTGTTAGGTGTCTGAAACACCTTGTTGGGGTCCAGCTTTTTGTTTTGTTTGTCTGTATCGCCAGTTAATACATTTGCCTAATGACCTCTGGCAGAGAACAAGCACCCTACAGACCAACATTTTTATTCTTTTACAGTAGCTTAGGCTGCACCTTCAAGTCTTGGTTAAATGCCATATATGGATGACTTTTTTTGACTTTGGTGGTTGATGGGCACCATGATGGCGTCATCACATCATATGTCATTTGTGGATATAAATGATGATGTCATTAATCTAAAATAATAGGGTGCTTTTATCGGGCATTTTAGGTGCAGAAATACTAAAAACAGGTAATTTTTTTGTGTTGTTGGGAAAACATTATAATACTCTAATATCTGATATAAAGATGTTTGGCTCCTAAAAGTTCGTATGTGCCAGATTTTTTGCTCAGCCGCTGATGGTCCAGGAGGAGCTGGTAGAGAAAGACACAGAGATTTCATGTATTATAGTAAGATTTCCACACCACTACCAGGAAAATACTCTGTGCTGTTTTGTTACATGGCTAATGTGGGTATAATTATGTGCTCAGAGGCCAAAGTTATGTCAACATTTTAACAGCAAGGGGCAGAAACTGGGGAAACCTTAAGACCAATTTTAAACCAATAAACAAGCACTGGGAGGGAGTTGGTTTGTTTCCTTGTCGCCTTTTTTGCTGCAGTGCAGCCTAAGCACTGCATTTCTTATTGGCATTTCATGATAAACATCCAACATGCAGGTCTTTGAGAAAATGGTAAGGGCATCCAAACAGTGACTTCTGTTGCAGGTTCTCGTTATTTGCCTGATTCTGGTTCTGGCTCCACTGGCTGATGGCTACTCATGTTCTCATGAAGTTTACGGTTCGCCAACAGTAGTCTTTTGCTTTGTTGTTTGTTCCAACCATGCAAGGCAAACAGAACTTTTCTGACAGGTGGTCTGAAAGAGACTGTGTCTAGAATAGAGTTGCATACAGAAAGAGAGAGCAGCAATGTAAAGTTTGGGTGAAAAATGATCTATTTATGGTCGTGGACCTCTAAAAAGAAATTTATATAGCCTTTTAAATGGCATTAGACATCTTATTATGATGATTTGAAGTCATTTGTTTCTAGCTGTTTGTGTACCATTGCCGCACCTTTAATTTGACTAAAATGAGAGCATCAACACCAACATTGTCAGTGTGTGCAGATGTACACATTGGTGCATTTGTCTGTGTAATTTGTTGTTTTGGTTTCATTTTGGTTATGATGATTGAAATGTGACTGTAGAGGGCCCTGCGGCATAAACCACACCAGCTATTTAACCCACATGCGCACCACTGCCACTTGCATCATTTCAAATATGCAGTCACTACCAATGCACGAAATCTCATGGTTAGCCAGATACTATTGATTTATCTGGCCTCACCCAGTGTGTAACTCTTAAAAATTTAAGAATTGTCTTTCTTTGGAAGGATATTGCAGTCCATCATTGATCTCACCTTCCTACTTTCACACTGTCAAATCACTGAGCATCATTCTTGTAATATTTCAATTATTGCTATGTAGCCATGTATTGATAAACAATTTATGCTAAAAAAGATGATCTTGGATGGTAGTATCCTCTGACAGACGTATGTAGCGCTACTAAAGCTTTTTAGAGTCCAATACTCAAGAACTCTGGCAAATTAAAGTGACATTTGGGCTTGATTCAGATTTAGTTGCTTCGATTTCTTTTTCATGATTATTTTTTAAAAACAAATAATTGACATTGCGCTCCCTTGCTGAACATTTTTTTCTTTCTTTGTATGACAGGAGTGTCTCCAACAGCTGGTGATGATGCCTTTACCAAATGTGCTGATACTGGGCCGGAACCCCCTCTCTGGTAAGTGCCAGTGTACTAAACATTACGTCTTCATTATACAGACTGACGGTCAGACCTGTCCTGTGCCAGTTTTAACTTGACTCTAGCTGAGTGGCACTGGCAGTAAGTGCATTGCAGGCAGTTCACTAAGAGGACATTCAACATTGCAGAGCTCCCCAAACTTCATCAGAATGCAAATTTAATCCTGTTAAAATGATCCAGTGCTTTGATGTTTCATCTGTGCTTTCTCTTTGGTGCCTTTATTTTTTTCTTTTTCTGCACAATAATGAGCTGTTAAATGTCATTCATAACCCACGCTGAATCGAAACTTAACAGCAGAAAATGAAAAATGTTGATTATATTTTTGCAGCGATGTGAAGTGGACCAATTATAGGTTTCACAATCTTTCTGCAGCTCTATTCTCAGAAAGCGTTGTGAAAACTTGTACACACATTTTCCACCACAAGCAAGTCGCCCACGGCCACATCTGTAGAGTTCTATTACCCAAAGTGTTAAATTCATTTAACCCCTTGGCATCGAAGCTTTGACCTGGTGCTCTCAGCTATGCAACTTAATACGTCTTAGTCGCCTTAAAAGCAACAATCGTGCAGAGTCAAGTGTTCGAACACATGATAATATTTTATGTAGCTTGACCTGTCCAGCCCTAAGTGCCAACTTGATACTCCAGCATGAACTTAAGTAAGCCACTGAGGAGAATATAACTAACAGCAGGTCATCATTTAAGATTATGCCGTAGTGGTTGCAGAAATACATTTGTATTAAAATATATCATTTGGGGGTGGTGGTGTTCAGCCAGTGTAGATCAGTAGATACACAAAAGATCATTGGATTGGTTGCTCTACATTGGGAAAACAGTATCCACGCAAAGGTTCAGAGCTTTTGTGTAGATGTCTGCAGCTTTAATCATGAGCTCTTCAGTGTATTGTTTCCAGGCTCAGGTCACAGATCTTGCTGAAAGATCTGTACCTTTTTAAATACCCATCCTCCCGCAGCTGCCTTATCATACGTTCATCACAGCAGTTTGTTATTTTTGGGTTTTCAGCACTCTTTAGTGGTCACAATTACACTCTTTAATTCTCATATGCCCCTACTAGCATGAAAGATAAATAAATGAACAATAAGAGGCTGCAAGTAGTGAATACTTTTGTGTGTCTGGATCACTGGCACCAGATTTCATAATTGCTTTTATTTGGTGTTTATTAATCCTTGTCAGTCCCTGTCTGTTTGTTTGAATACATCACTGCCATTTTCACAGCACCTTGGCAGTCTTTCACAGCCTCATGCAGCAGCCTTTAGAAGTCCTGAAGGAAATATTAAGAGGATACCGAGGTCGACCCATTGCACGAGTGGAGTGAAGCTCCATGCAAGTGGGCCAGACCAAGCAGGAAGACTTCACTCATCTAGTGCTTTTTACCTTGTAGCTCATCAGATAATCACTCAGCAAGGCAGCAGCCAGTCAGACCAGTGCTAGCTGTGGAGCTTGGCTCGCTGGCTCAGTGACTGCCAGCTGAAAGTCATTGGCCATGTGGCTTTTATTATGCTCCCATTAGGGGGGCAGGGGACAGCTCTCCATGTGTGTGAGTGCATGCATGTGTGTTTGGTGGATGGGGGAGGGGTGTCTTCACAACAGTGAACAGTGGGAATGCACTGTAGTACCCCCCTCAAGGCTCTGGTTTAACCCTAGCTCCCCTTGCATAAACATGCAGGGTTATATGTACAGACAAACACTCCCTTGTGCATGCAAGTAGTGTCTGGTCAGTACGGTTGTGTGCACATGTCAGAAAAACGGAGTAGCTCCTTTGTTTAGTCTGTTTTAAAGTCTGTGAATTATCATCACTAATATCTTAGCTAATCTATAGCTGCTTTCCTTGGGCAAATTGAGTGGCCTTTTATAGTTATAATCCTCTTTTCATCACTCCTACTAATGGAAAATGCCATTCACTGACAGCAGCCAAAAACAAAGCTGATTGAGTCATCATCAGACAAAATTTAAAGGTAAATTTCGCCTTGGGAAACAATTAGTGGAGTGTTTTTGGACTATTTCTAAACCCTGCAGTATGCTCCCTTATACTGAAGAACGCCATAATCTGAAACCCTCTTTAACTCTATGCTGAAAACTTCTATGTAAACTACGAGAAATTGCATGTCAGATGTAGTACCATGGACTGTTGCAGTGTAGGCATAAAAGTAGTTTCCGGTGACATCAGTTAGGAAGTGGATTTCCTCGAAGTCTAAATCGGTATCGATCACAGTGCTTTGGCTGTCCTCACTGTATAGGAGCACTCAGACTATTTGTGTTGCTGAGGCTGAAATATTTTCATTTTGTGGAGATGCACGTTTACCTCTGTTTGTGTGTCACCCACTGTGTATTTGTGAGAATTTCCTGTCTTTGCATAAGATTTGAAATAGGACTTTGCTTCACCTTTTGTCCGAGCATACAACCATGTGCAACAATGCCTTATATAGTGTAAATATTTATTTTATGAATTAATATGTTTAAGCATGTGGATGACACTGGTCAAAACTTGCCATTTTCCATAAACAAGAATATGAAAATCTCTGAAACTGAGGAAAAACGTTCTGCCTATTTTTACTATGTTGTGGTCACTTGTGCATCAATAATGAGCAGAGTAGATGGAGAGGAAACCAGTGTTGGGTTAGCTCTGAGAGCTGGGGGATTGGTGGCTATTAATATAAATGGGTAGCCTGCCTGAATAAAATCTATGTGCAGGAAATGCTGGGTAAAGCACAATTGCTCTAAAATGATCTCTAAGTAAGGTTTAGTCAGCTCTACCCTGTACTCTGCTCCAGTGAGATGGGTTGAATAGACTCTGGCACCTTGTCAAAGCAATATCATATTGCATGTACCAGTATTATTACTGACATGCATGCCATTGGGTCCTGACAGAGCTTGCATGGAAGTACAAATTCTGTTTTTCCTCATAATTGACTCACATCCTCCCACATACTGCTGTGGCATTGCAGGAAGAAGGGTTGGTAACTGTCCTTCTGACCTTTTGTTTCCTGCCTAAAGGATAAAAGAGGGAGGAGGGAAAGGTGGTGAAAAAGGAAGCCTAGATGAGTGTGCTCAGTCTCAGAAGGTGCAGATCATCTATAACAATGTTAGAGGATGGAAGGAAGGAAGGATGGGTGGATGTGTGTTGCAAAGAATGAATGGGTGGATGAAGTGATTGGATAAGAAGGGAGGAGGAGAGTGATGGAGGACAAAAAGCCAGCAGAGATTGAAGGGTACCACTTTGCTGCTGTTGCTGCTGGAGGGAGATTTCTTTCTTTCTATTTTCAACCTTGCCTCTTTGCCTTCCTCCTGCTCTCTGTCTCTTTTGGTTTCTGTGTTTCTATATTCTTCCCGTGTGTTTGTGTTGCTTGTGCACTGTGGTGCTTTCCTCCTTTTGTGTCTCTTCCTTTCATCTCTCCCTCTTTACCGCTTCTCGCTCTTGTTCTCTCTGTCTCTCGGTTGCTCTCTCTGATGGTATAAATTATTTATCCTATGAGGCCCCTTATCTTTCCTTGGTTGCTTCAGTCGATTTGCTGAGCTAAATCCCTTCCCTGACTAGAATAGGTTCCTATGGCTCTAATAGACTATTGTTAAGCCCAGTGGCTCTGAGAATTAGTTTTATCCTTCACCCTCCTAGGCCCAAATTTGCTTTTTTTTGTGTGCTTCATAATGAGTGACTGACTAAGCACTCTTCAGTATTCACACTTAAAACAGCACTGGTTATTTTCTACAGACAGTTATTAAGAGTTAAGAGTATTTACTATTAATTAATGATAATATATAATTAAAATGCAGTGACATAAATGTTCAGTTGATTTTTTTTTTCTAAAATGTTTCATGACATCATGCCATGTCTGGGTCACACGCACAGTGGATTTGTGAAAAACACCTGACCTTGTTATGACTGATTTCTATACCAGAAGGTTAGAAAGAGTCCCTCTGAGTTGTCAACAACCTACCACTCATTTCCTTGGTTGGACTTCAGCACAAATTCTATTACAAGAGAATTTCCATATTATGATTGAAACATTTAAATATTCACCTCTCTATAAGTGCCTAAAGAAGAAAAAGGTTGCTGCAAAGCTCCAGGTCTATACTAGCTGGAATGCTCAAAAAAGAGAGGGGGGAAAAAGAGACCTGCTTCACTATATATTTAACATAACTGAAAGTTATTTTCTCACATATGAATGCTGTAAATGTTGGCACAGTTGGGTCCTGACATTGTCAAGCAGTTAGCACACAAGATAGATTTTCGGTGTTGGCAATATTCCACCTGGTTTAGGGAAGGATACTGAGGGAGAGCATCCTAGAGGCAGGATGCAGTGAACACACCGGATTATTACCTGTGATATTTCACAACGTGCAAGCCGGCAGAGAGGCGGGGGCTGTCACACAGATGGGGGCTGGGAGATTAAGTTTAATATCTGATCTGACTCATTTGCATTCTGACATGTCTGGTAATTTCTCAAAAGCTTCAGGGCTGCATTATATTTGTGAAAACAGAAAAGTTTAAGCAGCTCAGCAGCACATTTCTCTTCAAATTTCTGTTGATTTGTTCCTTAAATTCAAACTACATATACAGACTCTGTCTTGGACCTAGGGTGCAGTAGTTATTCTCATTATTGTATTGCTATTAAGTTTAAAATATAATTTAACCTGTTACTTAATGGTTACATGGAGATTCTGTGCTACTCGGTAATAATATTGACTTTTGTGCCTCTGATTCAAGAATGATGAATGAAGCATAATTGATTCGTATAGAGAAACCTGTAAAATAGCTGAACAGACACTTGCAATGGGAGTCTCTGTTTTGCCATCCTGGAGCGACAACAGTGTCTGTTGCTCTTTAAAAGCTCTTTCACATAGAAAGCAGCATGTGCTGTGCTGATGCTAGGCTGAGCAAACGCTGACCACTGACCTCTGTCCTCTGTCTGTACCATGTCATTTTTTGCAGCCACTTATGGTTTTATGTGTAGGGTATGCACTCGCTTCCTGCCAGTCTGCATTTCTACAGGTTGTGTGAATGTATGGATTTCAGAGGTGCCGTTTGTATACGCACTGTATGTGAAATGCCCTTAAGTTGTTGCTTTCCACAGCTTTTTTTAGCCCCCCCAACCCACTCCAACATGTACTTTTCAGTCCTTCATGAAAAGTACTTTCATCACTCATTCATCTCATTATAATCTCTTTTTTTGTCATTTGGAAAGTCCCACGAAGATTAAAGTTGTCAGTGAAAATTGTCCTTGTGTATGCCTGCTGTTTAGCTGTGATGATTGGCCCATAAAACAGACCACCCTACATCAAGAACATGCTGTCACTAATCTGGATTTATTATCGTTTTAGCAGGACATTGTTAGCCCTTGCTAGCCCCCCTGGGCTGCAGGATGAGCTGGCTTATCACACACACTCTGGTTATGAACTGGGGAAACAGTCTTAGAACAGAGAGACACAGATGCCCTTAACTAGCATTAGCTATACCACTTAGTCAGTGTATGAGACACACACACACACACAAACACAAACATGCACCACCTGGTTTGCTGTTGTTCAGTCCCAAATCACACAGATGAGCTCAGGCCTGTTGAGCAGGCAAGCAGCTGTTTGTGGGTTTCAGCAGTTTCTGACAATATGTCCTGACATGTGGAAGTACTGGGTGTTCACCCTGCCAGCCTACTGCGCTGTGGAAAACATCGTGTCACTATATCTGAGGAAAGGTTTTATAAGGGGAAACGGGAACAACCCAAGAATTTAGGCTTATTGGAAGTAAATGTGGGAATGATTTTATTCCTGTCTTAAAATAAGGTGAAGCTGGTGTTTTAATCTGAACCTACTACATCTTGATTTTTACAGGGAATCTGGCTGTGTGAAGCCCTGTTTCCAAAGGACACACAAGCCTTAACAAAGATAAATTTATTACTAATTGAAAAAAATCAGTTTGTAAAGCTTAATTATGAATTAGTTACTGACCTACATCATGTAATCGATCTGAGCTTGTGGTGGTGAAGAGGCTACGGAAAATACTTCCACTGCTATCAACAAAACATCAATCAGTAGCACTAATTAACAAACCTCTGTTTTTTTACTCCTTAATAAACCACAAAAACTAAACACAAAGCCAGACAAGTAAAGGGAGTAACAAGACACGCGTAACAAATGATCTTTGATTTCCACAGGAATTTTGTTTGGGTTTTTATGCAGACATATTTAAAGTTATTCCCCTGCTGTGTCCTATGTCTTCCTTCAGAGCAAGGTCTGGACGAGATGAAGAAACTGTTGCTGTTGCTACTAGGCTGTGCTGTCCAGGTAAGAGCTCAGTGTAGTCGACCTAAACGCTCCACATAAGTGCATTTGATACACGTTTCATGCTGCTATGAAAGTATGAACTAAGAAGGTTCATAACAGACGACTATCAACTTAAGATGATATTTTATGAGGAGGTCAAATAGATATCATTGTTATTTGTGCCATTTTTAGTGGTTATACTTTTGCAATTTAATTCTCAATCCAAAAATCAAATTTGGAAGAGTTTAAGTCTGTTTAGTCCAGTCTTCCTTGATTTACTGCCAGCTTTAATTCTGATACAACTAACGCTGTGTAATGAATGACAATGCAGACCTATTCTGTCTTATGACAAAGTCTGCATTCAGCTCTTACTCACTGCACTTCAGATAAAGCCACTGACCTTTCACCAACTCCATTGTTTTATGCAAATGAAGCTGCACCTGTGTTCATGCACTTAACTCTGACTTGATAATGTGCCTACCACAAGGCTGCATTAAAACGCACAGATGCCTAGCTACTAATCAGAATTATTCATTAAAACTAAAAATATTAATTTTTCCATCTTCTTGCATCTTCTCATTTAGTTCAAGAGCCTGTCTCAGCTGTTTTTGCTCTTATCATCTTTCTGATGTATAAGAATACACTCAGTAAATAAATGCAGCTCATGTTTACGTTGTTGGCCTGCTAACCTCCTCTGGACCCCCTATTAAACTTATCGACTATGTCACATTTCAAATATCGTGCTGCTCTTCTTCTCTCATTGAAGATTTAGAGATTTAACTTTTGCCCCTGCATCCTCCTCTCTCGCTTTACAGTGTGAGAAAAAGGAAGAGTACATTGAGCGTATCCAGACTCTGGACTTTGACACCAAAGCTGCCATAGCATCACATATCCAAGAGGTATTTCTCCTCCACAGCAAACACAAAAGAGAAAATGTTATAAGCCTTGCTAAACCTTTCAGCTGGTGTTCACTGTTACATTCACTATTCGCTAAAGCTTTATTGACAATATGATGGTAATTTCAGGTGACTCATAACCAAGAAAATGTAGTGGACCTGCAGTGGCTGGAAAGTGGGGAAATGCCTCCAGAGGATCTGGACAGCCTCTCCAGAAACCTGGCTTTCCACCTCAAGCGCCTGGTGGATGAAAGGGACACACAGCTTGAGGTAATGACATACTGTATATGTGTGTGAATATACACTTATTGAGGCTTATTAGCAAAATGACAAAGTACATAAACAATGCAGACCAAAGAACAAGGAAGTGTAGAAAATTTAATGAATTGAAATTCTCTCTGTTGTTGGGGGAGATTTGCTGATGAAAATCTTTAGGTCAGTTTCAAACAGGGTTATGTGGAAATTTTTCCTTTTTTCATGTTACCACACGAGAGAAACCTCAGGAAGGAAGGGTTGAAACTGTTAACTGTCGCATGGATGCGGGGGGGGGGTGTATTTGACTTTGACTTCGTGCGTCATTGAGTTTCCAACCCATGGGGTGCAGATCCCAATGACAGATACAGCTGATGTGTGTGTGTGTGTGTGTTATTAAGTGTGTTTCAGGGGGTTCTAATAGCCTCCAGATTATCACTGTAGTCCAGCCGCTTTCAATTAAAATCCCATTTCCTGTCGGGGGCAGCAGATCAAAATGGGCTATATGTGGGACTGTGTGCACTTTTTATTCTGTTCTAGTTTTTGGGTGGTGGGAGTCCTTCCGTTGAATCAGTGAATCTCCTCTTCTCTTTGTTTTTCCCTCTAAGCATTTACACAACACCTCACCTGCTTCTGTTTTCTGCTCCCATCCAGACTATAGTAGAGCTTACCCAGGAGAGAGACTGTGTGCAGCTATCTCCACTGGCTCCCTGTCCAACCCAGTCTCCCAGTGACTCTCCCAGTATGAGGAGGACTGAGAGCCGACAGCACCTCTCTGTGGAGTTGGCTGATGCCAAGGCCAAGATAAGACGCCTTCGGCAGGAACTGTGAGTGCAACTGCCATATCAACCTTTTAAATAATTATCTAAATTAAGCATAGGAAACAGAAAAAAGTAGCTAGAAGTGTAAATAGATCTCTGTGGGTGCCACTTTTGTTTCCTACTGTTGCAAGTGTCACAAATGTGATCTGAACTGGGCAGATAAAATGTTGCACGGTCATCAGGATCAGTATTTGAACTTCATCAGATTCTTCGTGATCAGCAATCACCTTCACGATGAGAAAAGGACACAGTTTAACTGGATATTTATCCAAAGAGTCCATTTCCACTCGGCCCACTTATTAGTTGCATGAGCCTTCGTTGTTGTTATGAGCCACACACAAAAGAAGAAAAAGTGAAGTCATTCTCAGAAACCTTAGAGGCCTTTTAAATGTGGTTTATGAATAATAGAGTTTCCTTTTTAAAGTGCTGTAATTTTCCAGCAGACAAAGGCTTAATGGCTGACATGGATAAGTTAGAAGAGAAAACTTTTCACTTCAAGTGGAAGTATTTTAGTGTTGCACGAATGAACTTAACTTGTACCTGTCCTAACAGACTGGCTGGTGCCTTGAAGTTGGTGTTGTTGTTTAACGACTTTGCAGGAACTGTTTTGTTCTACAGAGGTTGATTTTCATGTTTTCTGTTCCAGCTGAAATAATCATGAATTGGATTCCTGTGATAGTCTATGTCAGGGCTGATAACAGCCTATGTCAAGGAAATTGTTTACACACTTGAGTGGATCTAATTTGCTGGATAGAAGTGAATCTGTCACCATAACTGCTTTTAAATGAGTACAAGCCCTGTGTTGACAAAAATGTTAGCTCACCGCAAAGAGGTTAACTTAGGGGAAAATCACCAGGACTCAAGTAGTTTTGTTCATGTATGTTTTATTTAGTCAAGCGTACCCTCGTTTTCTTCATCAAATTAAGAGAAATGACAGCCATCTATTACACAAAGACCCATTTTGAGTCAGAGAAAGTCCTGAGCACTTCTTAAATTTATAGAAAAAGAGAAGTCCAACTACCTACCAGTTAAAGCTTAATTTACATGGATAGAACTCCATAAGAAATGACAAACATTGCAGGCTTGTTCATGCAGTGTGAGCTGCTGTCCGTATTCTTTTTGAAATGTTAAATATATTTATTTTAGATCTGGGATCTGAGGTTCTGCTCACATTATATAATATTCACATTTTGTTAATGTATAATGTAGGCTATCACTTCTAAAGGGTTTTGGTCTCTTGGATATAAGGCAATATTTGCTAATGTGCTACCTCATGGATTAGACTCATTCTCAGTTTTAACTGTCGACTCACTCCAGTTTAAACAGGTTGTTGATTAGTCAAAAGCGTACATTCCTGTTTGTCGAAGGATGCATTGTTTTGTTTCCTTTGTTTAAACGAAATGTTTGTATGAGGCCTAACTAAAGGACTAAATTATGGTTCTTCAACAATTGGTTGTATCTTAGATTGAGGTGCAGATCAGCCACTTCCTTGTCACATTAAAAACATCTCACCTTGAATGATCTTAAACTAATTTGTCTTGTTCTTGTGCTGGAATGGGCCGCCATCAATCACTGTAGGCGTTTCTGTTATCTTTCCTTCCTTGACCCACATTTATAATCTCTTCAGTTAACTTAAACAGGGGCACAATACAACAACAGCAAGATTTATTTTGTTGGTTGGTTGCTATAGTGTTGCTATAGTGCTGCTGTGTCTGTGATAGAAAGGTTATTGTCATGTGATGAGCTGTGACAAGGAACAAAAAGGTCCGTCTGTCCATTCTGATGTAGTCTGGTCACATGTTGCTGTCTTTAAGGGAGAGGAAGATTGTTTGTTGTGTCTATGGATGCAGGCACATACACAGACAGTGTCTCTCCATATAAGTGTGTGTGTGTCTGCTTTTTGTGTCTGAAGGAGACCAGGTCAGAGCTGGGGGGTATGTTTCAGTGTTTCCACAGTGGTCTGTTTTTGTTAATGTTTTGTTCTGTATTAGTTTTAATATAGAGGTATTACAGCTTCACCTAGATATATAAATTTGGACTCTTCTAGAATCATATAGATAGAAATATTGAAAATTAAAATAATATTTTGTTACGTTTTGGGATCTAAATGATATAGATTGATTGAAAAGCACAACAAATCTTTCAACATAGCCATATCTGGTGTCCTAACTTTTCATTTTAAAGCTGTATTTTTATTGAGAATGCTTTTGTTTGTTCTTAGACAAGAGTATACTTCTTTTTTTTATATGACAAAGAATTAAAGCTATGAAAATAACACCAGACTAACAGATGGAGGACATTTAGATATTTGTTAGACTAAGAATAAAGGTTTCTTTGTTTCTTGGCTTCTTGAATATGGCAACTAACACAACTGTTTGTCTGTGCATGCATGGCGTGTTAAACCATTCGAATAAGCACCAGACTCAGATGCATTCACAATGAGAGTCCAAAACCATCTCCGTGGGTGGTGTTGACAGGTGTGTTTGATTTTGGGCAGGGAGTTAATTGATGAAATGAAAACAGAAATGGGTTAAAGAACATTTTGCTTGAGTATTTTCTAGCATCTTAAATAACGTGAACCTTGGAAGAAAGAAGGTGAACGAGAATGCCTGAATTAAAGGATGATTTTTATTATTCAGATGGACAGAGACTCCAGAGAACAGTAATCAAATAGTCCATCAAATGTTCAGTGGAGTGGATTCATGCAAACACAGAGCAGCATCTCAGGAATGCAGTTACTTTCCTTCAAAGCTACCCTCTGTGGAAGGAGCTGGGAGAATTTGCAACACAGACAGCAAATGTCAGGCTGCCCTACTTCACTGTCATTGAAATAAATGTTACAGAACAGTCTTGGATAGTAGATCGACCCAACTGTTGATGCGAAAAAAAGAGTAATGAATTGAATTCTGTAGTTTCCATCCCAGCTTTTATGTCACTCTTTTTATTTTTTGGCTCCAAAGTGCACCAGGGGTTTTAGTCTCAGGGAAAGATTGACATGCAATCTCTTGAACTCTGTTTTTCATTTGTCTGTGACTGTTTTCCTTTGGCTGTTATTCAAAATGTGCTGTCAAGCTGAATAGGTTTGTTTATTAGTCGCCAAATTTAGGGCAAGACGCAGGAAAGACGCTCCTGACAGCTACAGGTCATACACACCAGGCACAATAGGATATTTTTATGCGTCTGTCCCAGTAACGGCACAACTGAAAACCTAATTTTGGGTTATTCTTCCCTTTCTCATGGACACGACGTTACAAGAATGCCTGGGAGGAATTTCCTAAATGTGGCACAGTCATCCGCTTGGACTGAATACCTAACTGATTCATATTGCTTACTATGACAAATGTCACACAAAGATTTAATAGCATCAAAAGATTTTTATAAATTTTTTTTTAAAGACTACGTAACTGCTGATTGCAAAGAAGCTTTTCTGACAAAAACAATCAAAGCTGGAATTTGAGCATAACTAGCACGTGAAACAGATCGGGGCCTTCAAGTAGCTGACGGTGGTTTTAAGAGATCTAACTGCTGAAACTCGGTTTACATTCCTGCTGCCTGTTGCTGAATACTTATAACTTCTTGAAGCTTCTCAAATTACATAGACTAAAGGGTATCAAACATAATCCAAGATCGGCCCGGCAAAGGCTGCAGTCCGATAGGCAGCGTTGAAAATTAAAACAGGGCACAAATTTTGGACTTTTCACTGTATTTTCATATTATTTTACAACTTTTCCTCCTGATGAAGAGCTCCCCCATGGCCCTTCATAGGACACCAAAAACATTTTTTGGGGGTCAAACCTTTTCTGTGAATTAACAAACTTCCTGTTTTAATAATTACACGACAGTATGGGCAAATAGCTTCTAGAACTTTGTGTAAAGTCATGCTTTCTTTTATTCACTAAAGCAGCATTTCTTTATCATGTAGAAAAACTGGAACTTAGTGTTGTATTAACTTAGGTGTTTCAGGTATTAAATGTGTAGTTAAACTTCTTTACACTGACACAGAGGGAGTTTTACTGGTCCAGCCCACTAAAGATCAAAGTAGGCTGCATGTGGCCCACGATATAAAAGAAGTTTGACATTCTGTCTACCTACTGAAACTACTATTCTGATGATTTATTCCGTTCATATATTCAATTCTGTGCTCCACCTGTAAATGATTTACTGTAGCTGAAAGCTTTGAAATGGAAACAGCCCTAAGGGAATGTTCTTGTGCATCCCGAGAACTGATATACATAGGAATCCACACTTAAAAAAAAAAATACAAAAACCCTTTGCCATATGATTTTTCAGTGTAAAGCTTAATGTTTCTAACCTTTTTCCCATTGCCAACGTTTCTGCTTTGTTTGCAGAGAGGAGAAGAGTGAGCAGCTTTTGGACACCAGGCAGGAGCTTGAGAACATGGAGGTCGAGCTCAAGAGACTTCAGCAAGAGGTAACGTCTCCACTGACGTCCATGCTTGTGCACCTACATGCACACATAACACACAAACATTCATGTGACTACATGTCCCCTCCACCTGCTCCTTGTACCTCTTTCTAAGTCCTCTGTTTGTGCAGCTCTGCCAGGATTTAATCAGCCAGCAGGTGACTTAGCTCATTACAGGCTATTAGAGCTATCTTTAGTGAAGCAGCAGCCTCACATGGCTTTTGATAGGGAGTGGGCGACAGGCTGACTGGTGAACTGCAGTAAACAAGGTGCATGAGGATAATTCTTGTGGTTCCAGATGTGTTTGTGTGGATGTAGAGTTCGTTCTGGCCTGATCTGTTTATGTAACAGAAGAAACTTGCTAAAGTTGCTAATAGCTTATATTTTTTACAAGATTCCAGATTGACTGAGTGTTGTTTTTGTTGTTTTGTTTTTTTTCTTTAATGCATGTTTTGGTTGTTTGCATCTTTGTCCATGAAATTCTTTGTCAGTTGGCTCTTTGTTTCATGAATCCACATAATCATGCTGTGCATTTGTTTACCAACTCCCTCAGAGCTATCAGCTGCTGTCAGATGCTCGGTCGGCTCGGGCCTATCGTGACGAGCTGGATTCGCTCCGAGAGAAAGCGATACGTGTGGACAAGCTGGAGAGCGAGCTGAGCCGATACAAGGAGAGACTTCATGACATCGAGTTTTACAAGGCCAGAGTTGAGGTACGGGGCTGCACATACAGATCAAACATGATCTCGTAGCCAAATATTAATAACTCTAGTTTATGTTGGCAGTGTTGTGATATTATGCAACCAGTATGAGACCCATCTTATTTATACTGCAATATCTGTGTTCACTGCAAACTGCTAGTTTTTAAAAAAATAAATATTGATGTTTGAATTAAAAAATTGAACTATTGTTAGTGCTCTCTTGAATAAAAACTATAAATCTAACAGAAAACACTTTTCTAGATTAATATTTTGTGCCATTCACATATATAAAGATTCATGCATATATAAAACTGTGTAAGCCCAGTCTATGCAATATATTAATTTAAATCTAAGCTTTTGTTTAAAGAGAGCACAACATGTCCAAGTTGCAGTTTTGTTGTTCACCTTTTATTACCTGCTGACTTTTCTGTAGGAGCTGAAGGAGGACAACCAGATTCTGCTGGAGACTAAGACGATGCTGGAGGAGCAGCTGGACGCTAGCAGGACCCGGTCCGACAAATTACATCTCCTGGAGAAGGAGAATCTACAGATCAAATCCAAGATCCACGACCTGGAGATGGTATGATGATACATTTTTAAATTCAGTGTTTCAGTATCAGTGCTATTTGGAAAGTACAAATAGTGATGAAAACTTTTGTTATATCCCCAATCACCCAGGAGCGGGACATGGACCGTAAGCGGATGGAGGAGCTGTTAGAGGAGAACCTTGTGCTTGAGATGGCCCAGAAACAGAGCATGGATGAATCCCTGCACCTTGGATGGGAGCTGGAACAATTATCAAAGACACCAGAGCTAACAGAAGGTTAGAGGAGAGCCACGAAGTTGAAAAGTCGAAAAATAGCATGTTGAGTTAAAATGCTGCTGACAGTCACCTGAGTTCACCAAGATTAAGGGTTCAGATGGCCCGACAGATCAGACTGTGGTCATTGGCTCTTAATCCTGGCGTCTTCTCTATGGCCCTTGTGCATTTGCCAGCTTCCACTGGGTTTTCTTTCCACTTGCTTAAGACCTGTAAGTAATATTCAAGCGCTCCTGAAAGATCAGCGGTGCGTTTGGATTATAAGAGTGGTTAAGAGGTTTAACAAGCCAGGGATCTGGATAAAGACTTTGTGTGGGAGTTTGTTTGTTAAAATGGCACTTTAAAGGCTTTAAGACCTGTAAAGTTATACCATAGTGCTTTGTATTAATTATTTTTCCTTTGGACTTGTAACGTCAGTATTGCCAAGTATTGTTTTGGTGATTGGCATCTTTTAATGGGTTTTACTTGGAGCTCAGAAAATCAAAACAGAATTCTTTGGGTTTAGTTGTTAACATTTGCTATTTGTAATCCATCTTTTTCAGCCCCTCAAAAGTCTCTGGGGGAGGAGGTGAATGAGCTAACGTCAAGCCGCCTGCTAAAGCTGGAGAAAGACAACCAGACCCTGCTGAAGACGGTTGAGGAACTCAGAGCAGCAGCCAGTCAGGACACTGTGACAAAACTGGTCAAAGCTAACCAAGAAAACCAGAAGCTGAGCAAGAAAGTAAGAATTGACGTCATATTTTATTATTGTTCTCTCTGGGAACAAGCTGAAAGTAAATTCCTGTTTTCTGTTTGGATTGTACATATCTGATGTTTGTTGAATGACTCCGACGACTATGCTTCTGATTATGTTATTCGAAGGAGAAATGCCTGCTTGTACCCCAAGTCCTCCCCAGTAAAAACTGGATATATAGTTAGCTTCGCATGTAGGTCCTGAGCTGTTCACTGTTAGTTTCTATGACTGAAATAAAGTGGGTATTCTGTGTGTGTTCTAGTATAGATTTGCAGCTCTACATCTGTTTTTCGAGGCTAAAATTTATGTCCTTTATCAGATTAGCATATTGCACCAAGTTCCTCTAAAATATATCATCCTGGTACTTGACTCTAGACCTTTTCACTCAGTAGGAAATGGAGAGAAAGGAGGAGAGAGGGTATAGAAAGGGGTGGATGGGAGGTTGAAAGCAAACCTATAAATCCGGGGAGCCCTGCATTGCCTTTTCTTTTCCACTCTTTGACACACCAGTGCCCCTTGCTAAGAGAAGTCTCTCAGCTATTTTCAGAAACATAAGCCTCTCTCTGTGGCCGTTGAATAAAAGGCATGAAATTGTGTTCGTCTCTCACAAAGAGAAAATTCAGAGTTAGATTTTTGAGTGATTGAGGAGCAAGAGCACATTAAAATGTGAATGCAGCTGCTGGAAGAGTCGAGCCACAGTAATATTTACTTTTAATGTGTGAACAGCCGCTTCTATGTGTCTATCTGCAGAGTAGTGACAGAATGAGGTGACGTATTCAGCATTTGTTATGGATTAATAACTGCATTGCCATCTTTGTGACTATGATATGTCGTCCAGACAATTGATGCTGCAAGACCATTTCCTGTGCATCTTTTTCTTATTCGGTAACGGAATAAGAAAAACTCCCAAGAACAAAAATCGCAAACTTGCTTTAATTATTGTTTACAGTTGGAGTCGTTGGAGAGCGAACTGACAGCAGACAGAGAGTCGCTCCGCAGTGCCGAATCTCTCAGTACTGACCTGATGAAGGAGAAGGCTTTGCTGGAGAAGACTCTGGAAACCCTCAGAGAAAACTCAGAGAGACAGGTACGCACACGCTTACAGGAAATACACATCATCAGTAAAAAATAAGATGCACAATTTTTAGAAGTCAGTAATCCAAATATATTTTGTAGTGGTCACATCCTACTCGGTAAAATGTGCCTGAAATATCTAAAAATGTATTTTTCTAAAAAATAATAACCTTGAGTGGAAGGTTTTTGCTAAAAAGCTAACTAGCTTTGGAAAGCTAGCCCTGACTTTGATTTAAATCTCTCCCCTTGCGCCTCTTTTCAAGAATGATACTTCACTGACTGATTTAGAGAGCAGCTTTTCTGAAAACCAATTGCATTATGTTTTTGTGCCTTTAAAATGTAATTAACATTCCAGTCTATTGGACAGTCTCAGACACATTAATACAAATGGGGCTCTGACAATAGACGCTGTGCTCTCCACAAAACTGTTACTGACTCTCATTACTGGAAATTTCATTAAAACAACACGACTAGGCTGTGTAATTTACTGAAGTCTCTAGTTTTCTTGAAAGCAATCTTTGTGTAATTGATTTGCGTTTGGCTCCAAAAAACTGTTTAGTGGAAACTCCACTAATGTTTTATTGACTGAACAGATTTCTGGCACTCTGTCGCCCAGATGCACTAGCTCGCTGCCCGTCTGCAGGGACTTTGTAGCCGTTAGACCTAAATCTGACACCTTTGATTAGTTTAAGTGTCTGATTTGTAAAATCCGGCCTTGATTAGCTACAGAGAGAGAACACTGGGATTACTGCTGCAAAATCTATGCACTTGGCTGTAAACATAATGAGATGTGGCTAATGTGATGTTCCAAAATACATGAACAGTTTTGCATACTCCTAATAAGTTTCTCTGTTTTTTTTTTTTTAAACACATCATTAGTTTTCTTTCTTGATGTCTTTTGAATTTTAATGAGTTTATCTAACTAGACTAAAAGAAACTAAATGAAGGTCTTTCTCCAGCACTGACTCATACAGCCAAGATAGTTGTAGCAAAAATGGTCACTAAGCACAGAATTCACCCAAAAGTAAATAATTTATCTTAAAGTTGCCTGTTAGCCTTCAATAAAACTGATATGTGCTCTCCAGATGAAGGGTCTCGAACAGGAGAACAAGCACCTGAGCCAAACCGTGTCGTCTCTGCGTCAGCGCTGCCAGGTGGGTGCCGAGGCCCGCGTCAAGGATGTGGAAAAAGAGAACCGCGTTCTTCACGAGTCGATCTGTGAGACAACTGCCAAACTAAATAAGATGGAGTTTGAAAGGAAACAGCTGCGTAAGTGACATGTTTATTACTTTTTATGGTTCATTACAGCAAGTTAGTAATGGTAGTTTTTTTGTTTTGTTTTGTTTTTTTCCCCTCATCTGTCTTCATGTGCTATAAAAATGTTATGGATAAACATTCTAGTTGTTGTTAAACATTTATTTTTGCAGGCAAAGAGCTTGAAGTTATGAAGGAGAAAGGAGAGAGAGCAGAAGAGCTGGAAATTCAGATACAGAAGTTGGAAAGGGAAAACGAGAGCCTGCAGAAGAAAGTTGCCAGTCTTGGAATCACCTGTGAAAAGGTCAGGTGCATTTTGTGACAGTGTCTGCAAGTTTTCATCCTCTTATCTTATCTCACATTCAGATTTTTTTTGAAGCAATTGTTGGAGTAACATGAAAACATGAAAAGAATTTGGTGGTATTGCCAAATGCTTTACTTCTCATCTTTGCTTCCTGTGTGTGTTTAGGTGGCTTCTTTGGAGAAGGAGAATAGTGAGCTGGAGGCAGAAGGCCGCCGCCTGAAGAAGAAGCTGGACACCCTGAAAAACATGGCCTTCCAGCTGGAGGCTTTGGAAAAAGAAAACACTCAACTGGAGCAGGAGAACTTGGAGCTTCGACGCTCAGCTGAGAGTCTCCGCTCGGCGGGGGCTAAGGCTGCTCAGCTGGAGGCCGAGAACAGGGAGCTGGAGAGCGAGAAGAGCCAACTGAAACGCAGTCTGGAGCTGCTCAAAGCCTCGTCTAAGAAGACTGAGAGATTAGAGGTAATACAGGTCATACAGCGGGTACATATGTGGTTGAAGAGCAGTGAGATGTAACTGCGGGAATAAATTTCTTTGAGAAATAAAGCAGATATATGCAAATGAAGATTAGTAGCCATCTCGGCACAAACGAAGATGTTTATTTAAGAATGCGAAGAATCCCTTTTAGTTTTGTAATTTATTATCACTGAATGCTGTTACAGGGGATCTGACGTATAGTTGTCTTCAGGGAGAAGCACAACTAGTTCATGGATGATTTGAATTTCCTAATCTGGCTATTCCTCTCCCAGGTGAGCTACCAGGGCCTAGATACTGAGAACCAGCGCCTGCAGAAGGCTTTAGAGAACAGCAGCAAGAAAATCCAGCAGTTGGAGGCAGAGCTGCAAGAGGTGGAGTCTGAGAATCAGTCCCTCCAGCATAACCTGGAGGAGCTCAAGATCTCCAGTAAACGTCTCGAGCAGCTGGAGCAGGAGGTAGGTAATGCTTAAATGTGGAAATAGACTGAAAATGACAGAATTAAAAGTATTTTGAGGAACTTGCAGTTATTTGTCCAGCTCAAATATATGGCAACTAGTGGGACAGCTCTAGGCGTCTGTTACTTTTGTTGGCATTGATTAATGGGGTCAGTCACACTGGCTCAAAAAAATGTATCTTCAGCAGACTGAATTGTCCTAAATAAATCAAAAAAGTGAAAAATGATCTGGTGCTTAAGGAGCATTGTACTGCCACTCTGATTCTTTTTAGTTTATTTTGAAATTATAGCGCGATTCCCAGTTGAGTTGGATTAACCCAGATTGTTTGTCGTATACGTTTTTGGCCTTTTGAGCAAATCTTTGTCCAAGTTCAGCCAAAGAAGGCATTTAGACAAAGAGTAATCCCAAATCATATTTAACCATCTGCTCTCCATTACATTCGCTTCTCCTCCAGAACAAGGCTCTGGAGTTGGAAAGCTCCCAGCTAGAGAAAGACAAGAAGTTCCTGGAAAAGGAGAACAAGCGACTGAGGCAGCAGGCTGAGATCCGCGACTCAAAGCTGGATGATAGCAACCAGCGCATCGCTACCCTGGAGAAGGAAAATCGGACAATGGGCAAGGAGATGATCTTTTTCAGGGACTCCTGTACGAGAGTCAAGGACCTGGAAAGGGAGAAAAAGGAGCTGGTCAA